>NW_018236630.1:1749-2034 GCF_001263595.1 Phalaenopsis equestris | reverse complement strand
TGAGAAAGGGGGAGAGCAAGAAACAAATGGAGGGAGAAAAGAAAGTATGCGTGAGGGATGGAGGGAGGTTGGGTTGGAAGGAGATAGATAGAAAGCATGAAGAGATATAGAGTGAGAGAGAAGGGAGGGAGAGGGAGTGGGAGAGATGGATTTAATGAGAAGAGAGAGCAAGAAGAGAGAGAAGAGATACATAAAATAGAGGAGATAAAAAAAGAAAGACATAATGAGCGGGGCTGAGGTTAGAGATATAGAGGGAGGTGAGTGATTGAGGAGAGAGATTCAAAA
>NW_018236630.1:0-502 GCF_001263595.1 Phalaenopsis equestris | reverse complement strand
AAGGAGAGTGTGACACAAAGAGAGGGAGTGAGGGAGGGTGGGGAAGAGAGAGAAGAGAAAATGAGTGAGCGAGAGAGAGAGGACTAATAGAGAGATAAGTAAGAGGGAAATTATAAGGGAGAAGGAGAGAAAGTGAGAAAGATTGAGTGCTCAAGCGAGTGAGAGAGACAGAGAGAGGGAGGTAGAGATATTAAGGGAGAGAGATACAGTAAGGGAGAACAAGGGAGAGGAGAGGAGGATAGAGTGAGGGATAGAAAGAATAATATAAGTATGGAGAGAGAAAAAAAGAGAAGGTGCATCAAAGTGGGAGAAAGAGAGTTGTGGAGAGAGAGAATGAGCAAGAAATTGAGGGAGGGAGAGAGAGTGTGTGTGAGAGGGAGGAAGAGAGAGATAAAGATATGAAGGGAGAGAGAGTGCATGTGAGTGAGGGAAAAAGAGGTAAGGAGTCGCATGAATGGGAGAGAAAGAGGTAGAGAATGCGAGAGAGAGCGAGGGAGAGTAA
>NW_018236629.1:0-2386 GCF_001263595.1 Phalaenopsis equestris | reverse complement strand
TATTATTGGCCAGCAATGATGTCTGACTGCATGGAAATAGCCGGAAAATGTCACCAGTGCCAACTCAGGTGCAAGGGATGGTCTTGCACCAACCTTCGAATGTGCTACATCCAACTGTTGCTTCGTGACTATTCGCGCGTTGGGGCATAGACATAATAGGTCTGATAGACCCTCCATCTTTTAAAGGACACAAATTTATTTTCTTTGCTATAGACTACTTCTCTAAATGGGCAAAGGCAGTACCGCTACGAGAGGTTATAGCACAACATGTCCTCAAATTCTTCAAAAGTCAAATCGTCTACCGTTTTAGTATACCGCGCGGAGTAATCTCTAACAACAGGATGACATTCAAAAGTACAAAAATCAACAACTTCGTTGAATGACACAAAATAGATTGGAGATACTCTACAATTTACTATACCAGAGCAAATGGATTGGTTGAGGCCTTCAACAATATATTGGTACAGATTTTAAAGAAAACACTCAATGAAACTAAAAGTGATTGGCATAAAAAATTGCTAGAAGCTTTATGGGCCAGCAGATAACATTCAAGACTCCCAGTCACTGTACACCTTACCTGCTCATGTTCGATTCCAAAGTCATACTACCACTAGAAATTCAGACGCCGTCTCTCAGAATCGCAGTCGCCAATCAACTAATAACAGAGGAAAGTGCAAAGCTCAGACTTGAAGAACTAGAGAATCTTGAAGGAAAATTGCTTGAAGCACAACAACATTTGGAGCTTTATCAGGCAAATATGGTGGAAGCATAATAAATTGGCCCGCCCAAGGACAAATAAAGTTGGTGACTTCGTCCTTGTACTCAAAAGGCCTATTCTTGCATGCCGCAAGATAGGTGGAAAATTTGAACCAACTTGGGAGGGACCATTTGTCGTTGAAGAGGTCTACACAAGAGGAGCCTACCAATTAGTAGACTTTCGGGGTGAAAGATGCATGACACTAATCAACAGACGATACCTGAAAACATACTACGCATCCTGACGTTGCTTATCACCGCTTGATTTGAAAATTGTAAAATTTTGATTATTTTGGGGGTTAGTCTGAGACCGGGTCAAAAAATTTTATAATTAACCTCAATTTAATGAAGACTAAAGACTTTGGAAAATTACACACTGTAATTCTCTTTTCTACCTTTAAGTATGAGCTATGAGAATGTTGCACCTCTAGGCGCACGTGAAGGGAACTCTTGTCCTGAAACGTGGCTCAGAAGTTTGGCTTGATCACGAGCTCACTACGTAAGGGGACAGATATTTAGAGGGTTTCTCTTTCTTCTCTACTACAGTACATATATGATATATATCATTTTGGCTTGATCACGAGCTCACTACGTAAGGGGACAGATATTTAGAGGGTTTCTCTTTATTCTCTACTACATTACATATATGATATATATCAGACATGATAAGTCCATTATATGTAGACGACATGACACATTCCGGATGTACCTTCATGCAAGTTTGCATATTGCACTCTTTTTTTCTTAGGCATTGGCCTACTTTTGATCTGTAACATTTTATTGAAGCAGATTAATTAAATTCCTTTTAGAAAATTTGTCTGATTGTTCAATTGCCCTTCTCAGTGAGATGGATAAAAGCCATTGAACCATGCATTGGTTCGCAACTACAATGAACAAAGAACAAAGCAACAAACATTTAATGAAAAAAAAGGGAAACTTTCAAATAAAAAAAATGACGAAAATAATATAAATTTTGATAAATTTAAATAAAAAAAAGTCTCTTTCAAAAAATTAACCAACTAAAATTAAAATTTTAAAAACATATTTTTCAAAATTAAATGTGATAAAAACAACAAGGAAAGAAAACAAATTTGTTGTGTGGATTCTCTCAAATTCAGAGTTTCTTACTCTTTGCTCGCGCAGTACAACTATCCTTGTCTGCATTAACATTTTGCATCACAACAGAGTTGCACATTCTGCACAAATTCCCATAAAATTCTGCATATCTTCCTAAAAAAATGTCAACCTCTTCACATGCCACATATCTTTAAATTCAACACCACAAACTATTTAGAGATATCAATTCTCATCTTTGAATCAATCACTACCTTCTGATTCACCCCTTTCGAGGTTGGTCCTTACCTTCCGACGCTCTCTTTTTTGAGGTTGACCCTTACCTGTCAATTCTCATTTCAAATCAGTTCTTAACTTCTTATTCACTTCTTTTGAGGTTGGTCCTTACCTTCCGACACTCTCTTTTGAGAAAATACTTAAATTTCAAATAATTACTTTGAAATCAATCCCTAACTTCTTATTTCCTCCTTTAAGGTCAGTCCATAACTGCTGACTCTCTCTCTTGAAAATGTTACCTAAAATTTGAATCCTCACTTTAGAATCAATGCCAAAATTA
>NW_018236628.1:0-3788 GCF_001263595.1 Phalaenopsis equestris | reverse complement strand
TCAAATTTAAGAGAAAAATTTTCACACCTGATCCACTAAGTTATGATGATGATTACATTTAGGGATGTCAAAATGGTTCGTTGTTCGCGGACAACTCCTGTTCAGCTCGTTCGCTGAGTTAACGAGCCGAACAATAACAACGCGAATAAATATTTATTCGTTCGTGTTTGGCTCGTTTTGGCTCGAAATAGTAACAATCAATTACATATATATCTTTGATTAGCAGTATTTTCAAAAAAAATTAATTAACTACAAGGCTACAAAGATTTATAGTCAATTAAAAATATTAATGAAGAAAATAGAATAAAAATTATTAAATTAGATTCAAATGATGTTTTAAATCTTACCCAAATCCTTAATATCTTATAGCTACGTGATTAGGGTTGTCAAAATGACTCTTTGTTCGTGAACGGCTCGTGTTCGGCTGGCTAAGCAAACGGCCGAACACGAACACACTTTTTGAGCTCGAAATATAAATGAGCCGACCACGCCCCTAATTACATTCTACACCATAAATGCATTTCATAAATTCATAAATTTAAAAATTCAAGTCAAATGTTTGAATATTTCTCACACAAATGTCCGGCAAGAGAGATACGGAGTGTTCGAGTCAAATAAAGCTTTTCTGCAGAGTGAGCTCATTTCACTTAGCTTATTAAACAAATGGTCTAATTTAATTATTTGTTAAGGCGCAGCAGGTTAGCGATCAGCTGCGCACAGCTCATGTAATATTAATATTTTATTCACTAAGAAAACAATTACCTGGCCATGCACGAAAGCTTTCAGAATTCAGAATTGAATGAACGGGTGCTCATATATATATATGAATATGTATATATGAATATGTATATATATATATGAATATGTATATATATATTAACAAAGATTGATAGCCAACCTCATGTGCTAAGGGTTTGTTTGGGGTTGCTGCAGCTCATCCAGCTTATGCTGATAAGCAGTTTATCGATGACCAGCTGATCCAGATAAGCTAACTGACTGTTTGTTTTGTGCGTTTGCAAAACAAGTGATTCTGAATAAATGACAATTCTGCCCTTGTTCTGGATAATTTATTTAGCTGTTTGGTTAGTGCGTTTTTTCAACAGCTTATTTGCAGATTTTTTTAATTAAATGAACAATCTGTCACGCAAAATTTGTAATTTTCTCAACAAAACGACAATATCTATTATTTTGCTATTTTACAACTAATTAACCCACTTCATACTCATTTGAGACATAGGGATTGTCAAAAATTTATTTTTTACAAATTCATCAACATTCTTAATGCAATCATAAAAGGGAGATAAAAGTGAAGATTGAAGAACATGAAAAATAACAAATATTTATATCAATTAAATATTTCAAATGACATCACAGAAGCACAGTTACTTAAACAAAAGTGAAATACACCTTAACACACTAATATGCCTCATGGAAGGCCTTATCTTGATCCAAAACAATCAGAATCCCTCCATCATTTCAACTACAATAATCCTCAAACTTCTAGCAGGTACTGCAAAATCGATGCAAGAAATGAGGGAATTAAAAAGTCAAGCCTCAGATGGTGCAGAACAACAAATGCCTAAGAGCCAACAGCAGAAAGCAAAGTAAACTTGAAGAATCTACCCCATACATACCAGCATCCATTTCAACGGCACACCCAAACTGCTGCAGTAACATACCACCATTTCATCATTACTCATAAACTAGTTAAATGAAAGAAAGAATTTCATTGAAAGTATATAATACCAAAGTGATAAAAAGCATCCATTTCAACGGCACACTCCAACTGCTGCGGTAACATACCACCATTTGATCCACTGTTAAAGCACCGGTTGCCCTTAAAGAGAAGGGCCATCCAAGCTGATCGCCAAGAGGGACAGGGAAAGTGCCTATAAACGGCCTTATAATGGCTATCAATAAAGTTCAGGGATCATCTTATCTGGCTAATGCAAAAGGAAATTTACATGCATTTGAAGCTTATTTTTATATGCTTATTAGTGATAATAAGCTGAAGCTTCATTTTTATATGCCTCATCATTAGAAGCTTTTTATATGCAGTTCAACGCAATCACTGCACCACAGTAAAGATACCTTGTACATATTATAATGAACTGGGCCATCAACACAAACTTTACAAAGAAAGACAAATGTTAATTTAATAGGAGCCGTAAGAAGTGGGCACATCATAAAACTAATTTATGGAGATCAACCAAAGTCTCCAAAGACACATGTCCGTATATAAAATTGTAGATTAGTGTTGCATACAAAATGTTATGTGGTAAAAGAGAAAGGTGTGCCCACAAAGACTCATGATGAAGCATTAGAAACTTGCAAGTTGTTCTCCCTTCATTTTAAAATTTCTTCCCAACAAAGGAATTGAGAAAACCAATATTTTCTCTCATCACAGCCACCAGAACAATCACTGATCACTACTATACTGATAACATATAAATAAAAAAAGGGGCAGTTACATACATACCGCCTAATTTCTATATATTTGCATGTCTACCACCAAAACTTTAATTTTTATATGAAATTTACTAGCTCTAGCATATCTCCACTGCAATAGCCATGCATTAATGCTTCTGCCTCTCATTCCGATTAAGCTTTTTCTAACATCGGCATTAAGTTTTCATTCAATATGAAGTTAAAAGTCTACAATCATACAGGAGGTTTAAGTTCTAAAAAACAATTATAATCTCCTAAAAAACCAAAATAGATAGCATCAATTAGAGCCCGTTTATACTTTAGGTGTGCAACATTTTGCCTTCCAATCATACAGAAGTCAAGGCTAAAACAATTAAAAAAAAAAAAAAAAAGAAGAAAGGAGCAGAGGAGAGTTGAGGAGCGGTTGAAACGGGTTTAACAAATTCCTCTTCCACAGCAACAAAAAATTTAAAAAAAAAAAAAAAAAAAGCTACAGAAGAACCCTAAGAGTCCAAAGATCATCTCCTGTGAGAGTGGATATTGCTCCACTTCAAGGACATCTTTTAGATCAGCAAACCAGAACTTAACCATAAAAATACAGAAGTGAAAATAGAATATAGTAAGGTTAAGAGCAAATACCTACTAATCTGGAAGAGAAGAAGTAGAAGAAGCAGTGTCGAAGAAGGAAGAAGGAAGAAGCAATGTCCAATGCGCGAATCGCGAACGAAGAAGGAGTGCCGAAGAAGGAAGAAGGACGAAGCAGAAAGAACGTCGAAGATGCAGGGAGCGACACTGCGAGCTTCCTTTAGTCCCGAATCACGAAAGAAGGAAGATGGAAGAAGCAATGTCGAATCCGGGAAGGGGCAACAGAGTAATTCGGGACTAAACGCGACCCAGGAAACGCGGATCGCGGGGATGATCCCGCGGCCGGCATTATTCGTAAAATAGAAATGGCGATTTCTAAAACGCTCTTCAAACGTGAAAAAAAAAACAGAAGGGAGGTGTTTTGGACTCTTAGGGTTCAAAACACCTAAGTTTGAACCCTAATATTAAGCGAATATGCATACTTTCATAATGATTTGGAACATTAAAGTTTCATCAAAAGATCATTAAACTTTTATCAATACGACTATCTTGGCACTTATTTATGAATATGTCCATGATTATTCATAAATTTTGTTGTGTGACAACTAATTCACGGTAATAATGTGATAATTTAAAGTTTTAGTAATATACGATGATCCAACACACATACATATAGAAAAAAATAATAAGGCAAAGACATCAATATTTTTATGTGGAAACACACTGAAAAGAGAAAAAATCACATGATCTAGCTCAGTCAAAGTGATGAACAATGT
>NW_018236627.1:0-910 GCF_001263595.1 Phalaenopsis equestris | reverse complement strand
TCAAACTCCAAAAATCGCCATCTCGCCGGTCTCGCTCTCGACGGGGTCTAGGGTGCCGTCGGCGAGCCCCTGTATTTATTTTATCTGGACTCTTGGGAAAAACCCACCGTCGGTGGTGTCAAGGGCGCCGTCGGTGCCCAAGGCAAAAATTGCACAGTTTCGCTCTGGTCCAAATGCCGTCTAATTTTTCTTTATGGATCCAATTCTATGATGATTCAAGGGTAAATAAGAGTAGTAGAGCTTAATACTACCACAAACTAACGATAATTTCAAATAAAAGCTACTATAATTGCAATAAAAATAAATATAATTATGGGTTGCCACCCATAAAGCGCTTGGTTTAACGTCGTCAGCCAGACCTATTCAGGTTGACTGATCATTAAAACCTCTTTGAAATTTGGTCTTTTACCCTCAAAATATGGTTTTAATCTGTGTCAATTTACTTTAAATCTATTTCTAGTTTTCTAATCTTCAATTTCAATAGCTCCGTAAATATAAACTTGAGTCACTGTAAAGGGTCCTAACCAACGAGACTTTAATTTCCTAGGGAATAACTTCAGCCTAGTATTGTAAAGCAAAACTTCTTATCCTGGTTCAAAGTTCTTCTGGTTAATCTTCTGATCATGCCATAACTTTAGTTTCTCCTTATAAATTCTATCGTTATCATAAGATTCATTTCTTAATTCTTCTAATTCATTTAATTGTAAGAATCTCTTCTTACCAGCTTCTTTCAAATTTTAATTGAATTCTTTAATCGCCCAATATGCTTTATGCTCCAATTCTACTGGTAAGTGACAAGTCATTCCAAAAATCAGTATGTAAGGATTCATTCAAATAGGAGGTTTGTAAGCAGTTATGTAAGCCCATAATGCAGCATCCAGTATAGTGGACCAATCTATTCTACTAGGGT
>NW_018236626.1:2239-2888 GCF_001263595.1 Phalaenopsis equestris | reverse complement strand
CCAATTGCCAGGAGGATTTGAGTGTAATATTCAAGGTCAAATCCCGTTGCACTGGGTTTTATTGTAGGTTAAGTCATTGAGAGAATTTCACTGTTGATTTAATTAAGGAAGCATGGGTCACGTCTCGGTACATCATGTCTAGTGTTTTAGTCAGTTTGTGAATCAGGGTCAAGTGTCAAGTTTCATTATTTATTCAAAAATTAGGTGGATGAACGCTCACCTAGAGTGTGCACTTAAGCTCTAGAAAGCCTACACTGAGGATTAGGTGGATGGGCTCTCACCTAGGTTGTACACCTAAAGTCTAAGAGGTATACACTGAGCACTAGGTGGATGGATTCTCACCTAAGGTGTGTGCTCCTAAAACTCTAGGAAACCTACTCTGAGGACTAGGTGGATGGACTCTCACCTATGGCGTGTTTCTAAAATCTAGGGAGCATATGCTGAGAATTAGGTGGATGAGCTCTCACCTAGGGTGTGCTCTTAAGCTCTATGAAGCCTACACTGAAGACTAGGTGAATGTAGTCTCGCCTAAGGTGTGCTCCTAAAACTCTAGGAAGCATACTCTTTAACTTATGCTTAAGGTGATTTAGAGTTTTCTATATCTTCCAATTAATTAAATCATCAATTCTCATCTTTATGACTTAACCAT
>NW_018236626.1:0-1154 GCF_001263595.1 Phalaenopsis equestris | reverse complement strand
AATCATTTTTTTTTATTCATGTTATATTTGTCCAGTCAAAGTTAATCACAAAAGACTTCTTAAGTTACATAATTTAGAACAAAGATTTTCTAGAATGAAAAATCATATCATACTTCAATAGAAGAGCAGCTAAAATTGTCTTATGCTGAGAAAGAAGAAGTGATTGATTCAAGGTATACACTCAATAATCAATGACAACAGATTTCCTTTTATTATTGAAAATTAAAAAAAAAATGAAAGAAAAAGGGAGTTCAGGAAACATACCTGCAACTGTGTAGAGATTTTAGTTCGAAGGCCTTACACACGGCGGTCGCTTCCCCGGCTAACTCTAACCCCGAGTGTCAAACAAGAAAGGCGACGAGGGTCTCGGGCACGGGTAGGAGAGCCGACGGGAGAGGCGAAGCAGGTGAGGAAGAAGATCGTGATTCGCGAAGTTGTAGAGACGAGAGTTTGGTTGCGTGGGGCGAGCAGAACTTGTGGATCAGAGCTTCTTCAGCGTGAGGAAGAGGGAGGCGATCGGGGGTCTTCGGCGGAAGAGAAGAGATCGCGCGAGGGGGAGGCGAGGCAGTTGAAGGTCTCGGTGCAGAGACAAGCGGAGATGAAGCGTATCGAGAGGAAGGCGAAACTTTCGAGCGGGAGCCGATGCTTCTCTGTGAAGACGAATTGGGAGAGAAGGAGAGCAGTTTCGGGTCGTGGAAGAACAGGGAGCGCAAAGACAGGATGTGCGGCTTCGTTGCGGGAGACGGGGGAGCGCAGAGACGGGATGTTCGGGAGACGGGAGAGAACAAGCGGAAGCGAACGGGAGCTTCGATCTGGAGCTGCAATCGAGTCGCAAAGGAGAAGCGAGATCGAAAGGAGCAGGCGAGCGGTCGAGGGGGGGTCGAGCGGCTCTTCTGGCGCGCGCGCGAGAGGTAGGAGCAGGCGAGCGGGGTCGAGCGGAGCAGGTGTCGAACGACGTTTCTGTCGAGCGAGGGGAAGTCTTCAGGCGAGTGCAAGCAGGGAGGCGAGGGCCTCTGTCGAGCGATACCGAGCAGAAGCAGGAGCAGGCGTTCGGGAATGGCAGAGGAGGAAGAGGCGAAATACAGAGACGGGATCGAGCAGGCGTGCTTTTTTTTTTCTCTTTTGTTTCTGTCGAGGCCAATTAGTATAGCCGA
>NW_018236625.1:0-348 GCF_001263595.1 Phalaenopsis equestris | reverse complement strand
CTTCACTTTAGATGTGCCCTAACCCTAAAAAATCGCGAACTCGAGAGGAAGTAGGTGACAGTGGCATTAAAAATGGCAATTTTTGGCTCAAAAATTCAATTTTAACCATTTGCAAACCAATTTTCGTGAACCGGCGCTTAAGCGCAGGTAAGTGGTGCTTAGGCGCCTACCTCTCAAGTTTGCTCGCGCTTAAGCGCGCGATTTGGAGCTTAAACGATAGTGCACGATTTTCAAAAATTTTAAATTAATGTAAAATGCACTGTTTGCCTAGGTAAACCACCCCTAAATGGTCTCATAGCATTTAAATGACTTTTTTCAACTTATTGTAACTCTCCTTTATTTCAAAAT
>NW_018236624.1:545-1124 GCF_001263595.1 Phalaenopsis equestris | reverse complement strand
TTTGTTTGGATTTAATATCCCTCAAAGTTTCTTCTTTCATTCAAGAGGATATTGCATGTCTCATTCGTCTGAATAACTCATGGACTGAACAACATTCTTTGACGGCCAATTGTTGAAAAACTGTACTGACTTGAGAGATGGGATGAAATTTCTTCCTTCCTTTACTCTGTTCATAAGAGATTGGCAGAGTAGCAGCAATCTTTTGGACATTTTTGTGTCCATCAGTTATCATAATAGGATAGAATTTGCCTCTTCTTAGTAGTGGGTAAATTTCTAATAATTCATTTCTGATAATTCTTCTTCCTTCTGATGAGGTTCCTCTTCAGTAGGTATTTTCTTAGAGATCTGAATTTTCGCTGCTTTTCGGGCTTTCTTGTTGCGGTTTCTCTTCTGAGACTGGATCCTTTTTTGCAGATTGAACTCAATTATGCATGCGTGAATGCTTAATTTTAATAAGGTAAGGCAGCTAACCCTTCAATATGATTTTCTTTTATCACAATTTCTTTTCCCTTAATAGCGGGGACAACTGTCTTTGTTGGTGTTATGGCGACAGTAGCAGGGCGACAGTAGCAGAGGTCT
>NW_018236624.1:0-391 GCF_001263595.1 Phalaenopsis equestris | reverse complement strand
GTTGCGGGCCTCGCGGCTTGTTGGCAGGTTGCAAGTGAATGTTAGCGTTGGGTGGGTCATTGCAGCAACTTTGCAAAAGAAAGTGCTGGGGTTAGTTATATGGCCAAAGTGTTGTAGTTTTAGCGCAAAGACAAAGCTAACAACAGGGAAGTCTAAAAAGTCTAAAGACCATAAGTCTAAAGACCATATAAAAATTTCAAAATTTTTAAAATTTATGTAGTATTAGTTCAATTTGCAAAATTGAAATATTTTAGGACCCAGTACGGGACCCAGAAAAGCAAAATCATCCACGAAGGGAGACGAAAATGTAAAATTTAGGAGTTTAGGACCCAATGCGGCACCCACTTTATATAACACCCAGGTGGAACTAGTCCACCTACACACTTGTTGG
>NW_018236623.1:0-448 GCF_001263595.1 Phalaenopsis equestris | reverse complement strand
AATGGGGCGTTGCTTTAAAAACTGAACTTCTGGATTGAGTGGCTAGTCGCTTAATTAGGACATTGATAAAATTTCTCCAAAGGTTTTGTCTTGTTAACCTATAACCTATAACTTGCACAAACATGCAAAAATATCCTGAAAAAGTAAAAAAATGATACAAATAACACAAAAAAAAGAAATAATATCACACATTTTATACATATGACTTCTTTAATCCAACCACAAAAATAATAACTTCAAAACATGAAATTTTTTTTACTACTATGGCAGATAACTTAAAGTAGCATATGTCATGTAGAGTTCTCAATTACAAAAAATTTGAGTCCCTCAATCAATATCCACATGTCAACACTCCATTATCATGTGCCCCTTCTCTGTCCTAATTTAACATAACCACCAATTTTTCACTCTTAGTAAGTTTTATGAGCTTCTAGTTTTAACATTCCTT
>NW_018236622.1:301-1539 GCF_001263595.1 Phalaenopsis equestris | reverse complement strand
GCTTAATCCCTAGCTTCTTTGGACCCCAAAAAGCATGTCAAGACTCTCTGATCAAAGTTTCCATTCTCAGAACCAAGGTATTAAACCTCTCCTCCTCCCAAGCCTCCTCCCAAGCCTGTTTTAGGCTTAATTTAATTGCATGATTACCGTATGGATATGTTCATATCACTTAGACGAGTCCATAGGATCAAACCTGAGGTGATTTGGTTGAGTCTAGGCTGAGATCTTAGGGTTTTAGTGTGGACGGTCACGGGATCACTCTATCGAGGATGATGATGGGGAGCCGTCCGATCGCACTTGTATCAGATGGACGTAGGAGATTGAGCTGGACATTGTTTCCTTACATGAACCGCAGGTCGAGTAAGCGGCTACGTGGAAGGCGACGTCCAACTAGAGCGCGCCAAGCGTGCTTTCGGAGCTGCCTAGGATACAGTCAGCGCCGCACATTTAAATAGATAAATAGGGAATTTAAAAAATCAGAAAATGATCCCTAACTTTAAAAATTGATATCTTGGTGTAGAAAAATCATAAAAATAAAATAAAAATACTTTCTTGCTCAGTGAATAGAGGAGAACAACGTGAAAATGATTTGGAGTCCATTTGATGCATATCTTATTTTTAATTAATTAAACACTGATTTGGATGTTTTGATTCTCCATGCATGTAGTATTATCACCATGGCTTGAAATTTTAGCATGTTGTTGCCTCTGTCGTAGGGAACATTCCCTGATTTTTTCAAAGTCACAGGAGGTCCCTAGACTGAGAATCATATTTTTCAAATTTATGTGAATTAATTGCTTAAAATAATCATGGAAATTAGCATGTTGCTTAGAAAAATCCAAGAAAATTTTGGAAGGTTTATAATGACCAGAGAGCCTTTAAGAAAATTTCTCATGAGCCAAGTCATTCAAAATACACCTAATCTTTACAAAACCTAAATCATTAATATAATTAATTTTGAAAAATACAAACAACAAAATGACTTGATTTTTTATCTCCACTGTTGTTTAAGATCCAGAGAACTCTCCATAAAAATTTCAAAGCATTTTGAGTCCATTTCATGACCTAAATTGATTTTTCAAGTTAAATATCTTTTTTGGCACTAAAATGATTTTTATAACTAAAAAAATTATGAAAACTTGTTTTTGGAGTTCTCTGTGATCAGAGGAGTTTAATAAAAAAAAATGGTATTTAAAATAAAATTTTGATTTTTAGCCTATTTTAAATATTTAAATAAT
>NW_018236622.1:0-206 GCF_001263595.1 Phalaenopsis equestris | reverse complement strand
GAATATTTTTTCTGATTTTCTAAATAAAGATACTGAATTTTAAAGCTTAAAAATAATTTTTAAAGGCTAAATTTGGTTTTCACTAAAAATAATTTTAATAAATCCAATAAAACTCAAAAAATTATAAAATTTTCTTCTCTGAGTTCTCTAACCTTAGGTCGATTTTTTGAGATTATAAAACATAAATTTCCCCATTTAAAATATTT
>NW_018236621.1:0-459 GCF_001263595.1 Phalaenopsis equestris | reverse complement strand
CTTTTACACTTCTTGTATATTTTTAAATGAGATTACAGTTTAAAGGAATGTTGTTTTCATGCTTATTTTGTAGGGCTATCTATTAGGAACACAACACAACTGAAATGGGACGAAACGGAGCTAAAACGGAGCCAAACAGTAAAACTGCGCAGTCTGTTCGCCGACGGCGTCAAAACGGCGCCAACATGAGATTTACCCTGAGAAGACCGAAAAATGATAGAAAAGCTCGCTGACGGCGCCCTCGAGCCCACCGACGGCGCCCGGGACTGTTATGGGCTAAAATTCAATGTATTTGGATGCTTTTTGGAAGGGTTGTGACAACTCTTCATACTTCGTCCCTACACGTTAAGAGAATGAATTTAGGTTAGAAAAGGAGTTATGTGTGAGAGAAATATTAGTAAAAGTGCGGAGAAAGTTTAGGGCTTTGTAGAATAGGAGTAGAAATGTAGATTTCTACCC
>NW_018236620.1:3117-3352 GCF_001263595.1 Phalaenopsis equestris | reverse complement strand
AGTTTATTTCACTATCTCTTCTCCCTCATCTTTTTTTCTCTTGGTCTTCTCTCCCCCTGTCTAACACTCTTACTCTTCTCTTTTTCTTTCTTCATTGCTCTCACTCTCATTTTCTCTCTTTCTCTCTCCAACTTTTTTCTCACTCTCTCTCTCTCCCCCTCACACCCTCCCTCCATCTCCATCTTTTCCTAAGCCTCCTGTTTTCTCTCTCTCTCTCTCCTCCATCTCTTTTCCA
>NW_018236620.1:0-1816 GCF_001263595.1 Phalaenopsis equestris | reverse complement strand
CTATCTTTCCTCTTTCTGTCAATCTCTTTATTGTGTTCAAATCTTTTTTATTCTCAGTCTCTCTCTTGGTCTTCCTATCTCTCCTTTTCTCATTCACTAAACCATTTTCTCACCCTCTCTTCCCTATCATTATCTCTTTCTCCTATCGCTCTCTTTGTCTCACTTGTCCCCTACCTTCCTTGTTGTCTTACTCTCCCCCTTAATTATCTTTTTTCTTTTTCTTCCACTCCTCCCACTTTGTATCACTCCTAATCTCCCTCTCTTCTCTCTATTCTCACTCTCTCTCTCCGCCTCTCTATTACTCACTCTCTCTCCCTTCTTTTTCTAACTCTCTCACCATTCCTCTTCTTCTCTCACTCCTTCTCTTCATCTCTCTTTCTCTCTTGCTTTCTCACTCTCTCTCTAGCTCTTCCTCCCTCTCACAATTTTTTTCTCACTCTTTCTAGCTCTCTCCCTCTTTCTCTCTCTCATCTCTCTCCCTATTTCTTCCTCCTTCTCTAGCTCAATCTTCATTTTCTTTCCATTCTATCTCTAGCTCAGTCCCACTCTCCCCATCTTTCTCACTCTCGCTCTTTATTACTCTATCTTCTTTTGCTCTCTCTCTCTCCTTTTCTTTGCCTCTCAATATTTCTCTCTCTCAATCTTCTCATAGATTCTCCCTCCTTTTCTCTTTTCTCCAGCACTCTATTTTTCCTCTCACCCTCTCTGTTAGTCTACATCAGTCTAGTTATGTCTCACTCTATTCAAGTGAGTCTCACTCTCTCTGTCCTCCCTCTCTTACCTCTCACTCTCTCTATCTCTATGTTGCTCTTCTTTATCCCTCTATTTTGCTCCTCACTCTCTCCTTATCCTTGAATCTCTCCACCTCTCTCAATCTCTTCTACCCTTGCTCTTTCTTCTCAATCGCCCACTCTCTCTCTTTTTACGCTCATTCTCACTCTCTTTCCTTCTCTTTCCTTCAAGCTCTCTCCCATTAAACATACTTATCTCCTGCCATCATTTTTATCTCTCTAACTCTCATTTCTCAATCTCTCTTGATTCATATCCCTATGCTTCCCTCACTCTTTTGATATATCTCCCTCTATCTCTTGTTTTTTTTTGCACTCCCACCCTCCTTATTGCTCTCTCTCTCGCACACCATACCTTCCTCCGCTCTCTTCCTCTATTTCATCGCTATCACACCCTCTTTCTTTGACCCTCTCACTCACTATCTCTTTCTATCTTTTGCTCCCTCTCTCACACCCACACTCTCTCCCTTTCTCTTTCTTCCTCTCTCTTCCTCTCTTACCCTCCCTCCCTCTCCCTCTTTATCTCTCTCTTATCTCTTTCTTGATCACTCTCATGCTCTCTCTTTCTCTTTCTCACTCTCTCTCCACTCCATGACCACTTTCTATTCACTGTCCCTTTCACTTTTTCTATGAGTTTCTACCTAACTCTCCATTAACTCACTCTTGCCCTCTCTCTCTTGAACAAGAGAAAGGAAAGGAGAGCAATAAAGAGAGAGGGATGGAGGAAGTGTGCGTAATAATGAAGAGATGGAAGTGAGAGGGAGAGAGGACATGTGAAGAGAGACTGAGAAAGGTGGTTAAAGAGATTGAGAGAAAGAGAGAGAGAGAGACATAAAGTGTAAAGAGGTTTGGGGTTGACAGAATGAGAGGGGGGTGGCAAGAGGTTGATCAAGAATGAAATTAAAAAGAAAAGTAGAGGGAACGAGAAAAGGAGAAGAAGATCGAGAGGAAAATAAAGAGAGAAAGAAAGAAAAAAATAGAGAGGAAGAGGGTGGGAGTGAGAGTGAGAGTGAAATTTAAAAGAGATA
>NW_018236619.1:0-304 GCF_001263595.1 Phalaenopsis equestris | reverse complement strand
AGTCCTATATCACTCTTTTAAGACTTACACAAATGCCATAGATAAGTGAGGTCAATTTATCCTCCTACTCGTCACAACTCCCTACCTTACTTCCAATTTCTAACAAAATCACTACACTAATATACCAGATGCCTTCGTGGATGCCTTCCACTAATTTAGTAGTGTTAGTCCATGGACCAGATTATCCTTCTTATATTGGCTCATGTGTTACCAATCTCAGGCATTTCAGCATCCCCTAATGTATGCACCTATAGATGAACCTTGATAGTGTAAGTTCATCCTCATGTTACTCGTCAAGTAGGTT
>NW_018236618.1:0-275 GCF_001263595.1 Phalaenopsis equestris | reverse complement strand
GAATGCGGAGAACACATGAACGATATGTTTATATTAGCCTCTTGTATGTACATGGATGACTATGATGAAGTTAGCTTTTTGTAAGACCGGAAGGGGAACACCAAGATACCCGTACACTTAAATGAAGTACCTTAAGTGATATAATTTTGAGAAGATGCTTCTGTGATGATTGTATAGATATATAATGATATAATATGCTATTGCTGTAGTAAAATTCATTGAATACTATTAGTAGTTTATATTGATTTATTAAAAGTTTAACTGACATGCATATT
>NW_018236617.1:0-1135 GCF_001263595.1 Phalaenopsis equestris | reverse complement strand
ATCGTCCTTCAAGGTATCCAAAAGAGTATGAGAAATGTCCAGGAACTGGGCCTCGGGCATCTTACAATCTTTTGGAAAAGTCTTGAGCTCATTCAAACTCATTAGGTTGCTTAATAACTCATCCTTGTCATACCCTTATGCTCAATGAATTGATGTTTTGACTAACCCTAAGGATGGGGTAATTATCACTTGATGTTTTATTTATAAATTATATAGGTACCCTTAGGGGCAATTTGGTCTAATTAAGAAACTTAGCACTTTTATTTTAAAGATGGGCTTGTAGGGTTTTAAAATTGTTTTAAATTAGTTATAAATTATTTTCTAAATTCATTAAACAAAAGTTTTAATAAGCCTAGTTCACTACTAAACCCTTAAAAATTAATGGGTAAATTTATAATTTTAGAAAAAAAATTTAAATGTTTATACTTTTAATCCTTATCAAGAATCATAAATCATTTCAAAACCATTAATTGGGGCTTAAAATCAGTAAGTTATGATCTTCCAAAAATTTATACTTTATAAGACCAAAGTGAGGTTGGTTACTACCATTTATATCTTTCATATTTCAATCATAAAAAAATATCAATATTTGTTGCTCATTTAGCCCTTTGATTAAGCTTAAATATTAGTAAAGCCTTAAATTCCCAAATTACCCTTTTTCCCCTGAGGCCTTAGTACTCAATAGTTCATTAAATTAGACTCAAATAGCTTAAAAATTTCATGTTACCCTACTCATCGGTTAATTAGGACATCAATTGAGAAAATGTGATTTTAATGAATTTATTTAATTTTATAATTATTTTTAATGAAAAAATAGGGGTTTTCAATAAAAATTTAATAACTCAACCAAAACAAAACTTCTGTCCTTAAGAAAATTACTAGAGTTTAACTAGGTAGAGAACCACTTGGACCAATGTTCATGATTTTGAGAGGTTTAATTTAATTACTATAATTATTTTTTTATTTTGAGCATTAATTAAATATAAAATATTATTTAAGGAGAAAATTAAGTTTTATATTTTTATTAAATCTCTCTAAGTTTAGAGAACCAAAAAAAACAAATTTCATATTTTAATTGTTGAAATTATTTTAGTGAAAACAAAGAAAATTAATTTTTAAGCCTTTAAAATTAATA
>NW_018236616.1:0-6493 GCF_001263595.1 Phalaenopsis equestris | reverse complement strand
TAATGAAATAAAAAAAAATTGGTGCTCTCATTGAGGCCATCCCCCTGGACGCTGGCCTTCACATATACATATTCGCACAATATTTTTTGGTTCATATTCTTTTCAATCTAAGTTTTTTTTCCCATAATTATCCGCACCTAATATTTCTACTCGTCATCTTCTTTTACCAAACAACTCTCTCTACCGCAGTAAAGATGATGATGTGGTGCAAAAATAAGAAGATAAATAAAGTAAAATAGTTATATAAATTACGATCCTCCTGCATAGTTTAAGGGTGCATTTAAGGCAGATTGTGCTTATCCAGAAACGTCTATGTTTAATGCAAAACCTAACCGTATTTTCGGATAAGCTGCCGAAAATTATTTTCCAAATGGTGAGGCGGCATTTGGTGGCATTTCGAAAACGCTGCCGACACTCTTTGTTCATGTGCAGCTGAAAGCTCTAACCCCTTATTTTTCATTAATACAAAAAATGCATGTGAGATTGATCATTCTATAACCGACTTTTCCTTATTATTATTATTATTATTATTATTTTACATCTATTGATTAATTCACCACATATATCAAATTATCTTCTACTTCATGTTTATTTCAAAATAAAAACAATAAAGTAATATTGCGACTGATTTATTCTTATGTTGCCACTAGGTTTTTAATATCAAAAGTTCAAAGTGTTATTATTACAAATCAAATAATTAAGATCTTTCCACCTAAAGAACTAGGTTCTAAAATTTGCACCTAAACCAAAAGGAAAAAAAATTCTGTATTTTCTTAATGTCGATCAAATTAATTATGAGTAATTAGGATACTTTTTTGAAACAAGAAGCCAAAAATTGCACATTTCTCCCATCTTAAACAATTGACGTGTGGTGGCAAACATCCTCCATGGCGAGAATTGCTTGATGGCAGGTGCTGGCGAGCTTCGCTGGATGGCAGGACCTGTCTGGGATCACATTAATTGAATTTAATAAATTTTTAAACTAAATCAGATCGTAATTAACATTCAAATTTTCTTGCTTGGATTTATTTTTTGTGGCGTAAAACTCGTGGTGTAGTGATAATTTTAATCTCTCAGTGGTGCGTAAATATCTAACACAGATAATATAAAATAGCTAGAGGAGAAAAGTATTTTTATGTGAAAATATTTAAAAATGGAAAAGATTATGAGGAGGCCTAGCTGAATCAAAGTAAATCACTACAAAATATGTAATTACATAGATACATCCTTGTCCCACAATTAGGAAAAAAAATATTACAATGCTACACTAAGTAAGATGCTTGTCTGTACACAACTTATAGAAAGAATAGAAAGTCTATCCTAAGAAAAGTCATCGTATTCTAAGTATAATGGTCACAAGCAATTATCTTCAAGAGTTATCATAACGTCTTCAATACACTATGTTCGGGATACATCCATGCACCATATTCAAGATAATTAAGATATTTTGTTATCTTGTACTCGAGTTGTATTTAGGATACTTCATCTCATTGTATTTGTGATATGTCATTATATTGTATTCAAGATACTTCATTACTTGATAGAGTTCACTGAATGAGCAGGAGAAGCCTGACTGTGATTAGCGAATGCAAGAGATCGACATGCAACCGTCAATGATGGTCGACACCTAAGGAGAATAGAAGTTATCATTCTTCAGTCCAAAAAATCACCGGAATTTGCCTCATTGATCCTCCCCCTCTAATGTAAAGAGGGGTGGCCAATTATAGTCCATGGGGGTGAGGCATGTTGGTCATTTGAGGAACAACTCTAATAACCACCCGCATAAAGTGAATTTTTTTTTAAGATTTGAAGACCTTAGTGATCTCAATATGAAGTGATCATGTGCTCGTTCGATCACTCTCTCTGAGAGACATGATTTAATATGTATGTATATATATATATGTATGTATGTATGCTGTATGTATGCATATATATGTTTGTATGTATATATCAAATTTGAAGTTCATTTGTCAATTCAATTAATGATCTGAAGAATATAATGAGCGTAAATGACTTGATCTGGATTCGATTGGACTTAATTTGGACTAATATTAGTATCATTGTGTATATATATATATATGTATGTTATATGTATGCATATATATGTATGTATGTATATATCAAATTTGAAATTCATTTGCCAATTCAATTAATGATCTGAAGAATATAATGAGCGTAAATGACTTGATCTGGATTCGATTGGACTTAATTTGGACTAATATTAGTATCATTGGGTTTGTCTTGCCAAGAATGTCAATTTGACTTAAAACTTGTTGAAATCAGAACCTCAGGGATTTTTAATTTGAATTGGAATATTTTTTGTTTAAAATATTACATCAAGATTCACGTGAAATGATAAAATTTCCTGATGACTTATCAAATATAAAATATAGATTTCATGTAATTTTGATTAAAAAAACCTATAGGAAAATAGAGTACAAATAAAAGGGAAAGAAGAAAGAAAAACTAAGGAATATATATAAATAAATTGACTAAAAAATTCACACACTTGAGTAACCAATTGGGACTCCTTCCAATGAAAATCTAATCAATCTTTGTGGTGAGCACTCGGTTTGAAGCATTAGAATTAATAAGGAGAAAATCTCCAAACAAGGCTTTAATAATAAAAAAAGCAAGCATACAACAACGAGGAGCACCATGAAACCCCTAATGAACTAGCAAAACAATTTTTAATCAATAACTACCATAACTACATAGTAAGCAAAAAGAAATTGAAATGACATTCAATTGAGTTAATCAATCTTTGTGGTGAGCACTCGGTTTGAAGCAAAAATAATTTTTCGACATCATCAATGAAAATTTAATCAATTTTTCGACAGCCCAAAATGTAGTAACTGGACTTCATCATTGCTCGACATAAAAGCAAAAACACCCAAAAGAGCTGACTTCCACAAAATTAGGAAAACAATAATTCTAAAATATTAAAGGCATAAAAGTGGAAAAAAGTAGTGACAGTGTTAGAAACTAGGAAAGTAGAATAAGTAGAGAGAAGATTAGTAGTAATTGCATCAACATTTTCAAGATTTATAAGAGAAAAAACATTAACCGAAAAAAACATAGGACAAAAAAAATACAACACAAAAATTCTATTTAAAATGAAGACAATAGCTAAGATTGCAACAACATTATAAAAATAGAGTAGGAAAATGAAGCAGAAGATTTGCTTAAGGAAATAGGGTCTAGTAGGAGGTGATTTCTGCTTGAGATTCCATTTATTGCTCTTATGACTAATAGAAAAGTTAACTTTATCTATAAGAATAAGATCTAAAGTAATCCCCCCCTCCCCTAAAAAATTTGTAACTCTTAGAAATTTTTTAAATGATATTGCCTCTCAAGATTTCAGCATGAACAAGCACGTGTGAAAAATTGTAGATCAAGTGAAATAAAGTAGCACGGTGAATACAGTTTTTCAGTATAGTGAGAGAGAAGTGCATTAAAAAAATATATGGGAGTGGCCTCAAGATGTGAGCAAAAAGCACAAAATATGGGTTAACCTACACGCCACAGAGAAAAAATTCTTTCCTTTTAAGCTCTCAATAAGAATTTTTTAAGCTATAACAACAACTTTAAAAGAATTCCCTTTAAAACAAATACACTTTGTCCAATCAGGCTTATGCTAGTCCTTGTATACAAAAGTATAGAGATCTTTGCAATGATAATTATTTTTGCCAATCCATAAACAACTAAGAGGTGAGTCCAACATGGAGTTACCTGGTATAATGAAAGATTACACGATTTTCACTACTTTATGCATTATTTTCTTCTTCATTTATCAAAATTTTATGGTTCTAGAAGGCTATTTATGGTGTTTTGCAGGTTATAGGCGTTAGAAGCATAAAATGAAGTCATAACAAAAAAAGGAGCTAGGACCAGTTTAACCCTGCTAGATTTGGGCATGACTGCACCACATCTGGAATAACCACACCAGTATTGGGTGTGTTTATGTTAGGTTTGTCGTAAACACAATAGTTTTTGGAGTAGCCACGACAACAAATGGCCATAACTCAATTTGACAAGATTTTCATGATGATTTTAGTCAAGACTTTAAAAGGGAAACTAGGGCAAATTCTTAGTATCTGAAGGCATACATTAGATATTCTTCAATCAGATTTGAGGGTTTGAATCTTCCCTGAAGGAGAGAAATTCATGGATACTTTTTTATTTTCTCGTTTCAGGTTTGTCTGTTGGTGTTTTCTTGTGAGCTCTTGAGAGTTTGAGAGGTATTGTACGAGAAAAGAGTTATGAGAGATTGTATTGAATAGAGAGCAGCTTGATGTATTGCTAAGGTCTCATTGCCTCTGGGTGAGTATTCTAGAACTCTTGCAATGCAATCTTTACTATGCCTACAATAAAAGTTCTTTGCATTTTCATTTCTCATGCATTATGATTGATTTTGTTCCATACTTTTGTGATGCAAGGCATGTGATTTTTTCATTATTTCATTTTATGGATTTTTGCTTCTTTAACGTAATTTTTGTGCATGTATTTTATATGTCAATGTGTTAACATTTCAAATATTGTTTACTTCTATTTAGACAATGTTAAAATCACTTGTGATCCAAGACTTCTGCTCGTCTCCTAGAAGAACTAGTAAGTTAATAACAAAAACATGGTGAAATAAGCATATCATCAGTAGGGATTTGCAACCTAGAATAGAGGATATGAAGAATCCTGGGAAATGTTGTATGGTTAAGCAAAACATATTTTTCTATGACCTTAGCATATGCTAATGAAAAACTTTTGTCATTGGTTCTTAACAAAAGTGTTTATTATGTAGAAAAAATAGTGAGAAATCACTTCACTAGTGTCACAAATATATGAACCTTTCATATCTGAAAACCTCACAAAACTCTAACTTTTTTTCTTCTTTCTACTTTTTTTCTTCTTTCTAACAGGCTTAGCGATGAACCTTTCATATCTGAAAACCTCACAAAACTCTACTTTTTTTCTTCTTTCTAATTTAGGATTCAGAACTTTTCATTCCTATAGTTGACCCTTCAAACTAGGCTTAGCGGTTTAGTAAACTAGAATTTTTTTCTGCTAAGAATATTTTGACACTTTTCACTGGGATCGATACGAGGACTCGTTTTCATGTATTACTTGATCAACATGCAAGATTGCTTGAATAATTGACTAGTCTCACAACAATTTCATAGATCAAACTTCTTAAGCCATTTTTAGAGAAAGTTGTCAAACTTTTCTATCCTTAAAATAATTTTAGTTGAATTACTCAGAGTGTGAATTTGAAAAAACTTTTAGTATTATTATTATTTTTCTTTTTTTTTTGTTCTTGTATTTATTTTTAAAATGAGAAAAGAATTAAAATCAAAATAAATAAGTAAAAAATGTTTTAATACTTTGGAATGGTAAACCCTCAGGAAAACCTTTTTAGATCTTTTAAGGAGTACGCCAACCCATTGATGGCAAACAATCACATGAGTTTAAACACCCGCCAATGGAACTAGGTTTGATAACCCTTATTCCAACACCTACAAACCAAGTTGGTCGAAATACACAAATTTCAATTATAACAACAATAACCCCATGGATTTCAATTCCGATGACCGACAGCTTCTTACGGGCAAACTCCACACCAAAAATAGTGCCGACAGTAGTAAATATGGACTACCTAGATGAGAATGAGTATTTAGAGGAATTGGGAGTAAATATGAGTAATGAGTTACAAATTCAAGCTATAGCCCTTAGAATCATAGAGAATAAGTTTGATCAGACAACAAATCGTTTAACCCATGAATCCCAAAGGATTCTACTTAGCCACATTGATGTGAACTCTGTAGAAGAAGGTAAGGAGCAAGTGCATGGTGCAGATGTGGTTGTAAGGGTAGTTGATAACCAAGTTTCAACATATGAGGGTTATATGCATTGAAACTTGGTTGTAAGGGTGGTTGTAAGTGCATGGTGCAGAGTTACCAAGTTTCAATGTAGCTTGCTTTTTGGGGTAACCCCCAGGGTTATATTTTTCTTGGGGTAACCCCTAGAGTCATTATTCAACAAATCTTTTAACCCCTAGAGTTATATGCGTTGAATGAATTTTGTTGAATAATGACTGAAAAAGAATTTGCTCTTCTTTCTTAGGAAACCTCTAGAGTTATTAGGGAGATACTTGACCCTATAGGACCATGACCAAAGAAAAATATGTTGAGAACCTATTTTACACAGTTTTTTATGATATTGTACTTTAAAGAAAGGTATTTTTGATGTTTTGTTGCAAGAATGATGAATTAGGGTCATTGGAGAAAAAAGATGCAAAAAGGAGCGAATTTGGAGCGAAAAGGACCAAAATGTGGGAGCAAAAAGATGCAAAAAGGAGCGAATTTGGAGCGAAAAGGACCAAAATGTGAAGATTTGAACTAGGGCGCCGAGGGCGAGCCCAACGTCGCCGCCGACGAGATTTTCCCGAGACTCCAGCCAAATACTTTAGAAGGCCCGCCGACAGCGCCCTCGAGGCCGC
>NW_018236615.1:4705-6631 GCF_001263595.1 Phalaenopsis equestris | reverse complement strand
CAAACCCCACACCAAAAATAGTGCCGACACTACTTGAGTAACCATCTAATACCGATGGAAGTAAAAGTATCCACCTATTGAGAATTATTCTCTAGCTTTAATTTTCACCGCCAAAAAACTTAGGCATTACATGTTTTCTCATAAGATTACCCTCATTTCAAAAATTAATCTATTGCAATATTTGATGACTCGAACAACACTCTCTAGATGTTTAACAAGATGGCCAATGATTTTATTGCAATTTTATATAACATTTGTTCCCATTCGCACTATCAAGAGATAGATTCTAGCTAATTTTCTCGCAGCACACCCACTTCCAATGGGGTCTCCACTCAATGATGAATTGCTAGACAAACTGATAATGTAAGTAGAATCATTCAATGTACAACACTGGGAGATTATACTTTGATGGATGTTCGTCAGCCAGAAAAGACAAAGGATCAGAAATAGTTATACCTGACAAAACAGGAATTGGTCTGATTTTCATCACGCCAGATAATGATATGTTGAGATTCTTTTTCCACCTGACAGAGCCGTGCACCAATAATAAAGCAAATATGAAGCACTAATCATTGGGTTGGAGTTGGCAATCATAAAGGATATAACAGATATTGTCATCTATGGTTACTCATAACTCATCATGCAACAAGTTGTTGGGAAATACAAGATTTTAAAGCTCAGACTAACAGAATACCATCTATATACAATGAAACTACTTGAACAGATTCCCATTGTGACTCTCTATAGGATTCCTCATGGAGATAATGCCCATGTTGACGCTCTAGCAAAACTTGCTAAGGAGCTGACATGTCCACCGAAGGATTCCATTGATATTACAGTATAAGGAAGATGTGTTTTTTGTCTTGAGTTGACCTCATTAATTTACATAAACTTAAAAAAAAGAAGAAATGACGATTGCAATTAGTGACATCAATGAATAAAATCGTAAGCCATTAATAAAATATTTGCAGACTGGAAAGCTGTCAGAGGACAAGTTTGAGGCATATCATGTCACAAGAAGAGCTATGTCATGGGCTATAGTGGGTGATGTCTGATACACCTAAAATATATAGTATTTTTAGACACTTTTTTATAACTATTTTTGAGAAATTACACTTTAGAAGGAATTTTTGTATTTTTATTGCAGATACAAGTAAAATGAAAAAAAAATGCTTGAAGGAGTGAAAAAAGATCAAATTTGGAGCAAAAAGGTGAAAAATTATGCAAAATAGTTTTGGCGCCTAAGCGCCAGATCCGATGTTTAAGCACTGGTTAAACAGAGAAGGCCACCCCTAAGTGCCGAGACAGCGTGCTTAAGCACCAGTGGTAGCTACTAGACGAGTAAAATTGGTTTTCATGAATTTCAAAGAGGTTTTTAAGGCACCCATTGACTTAATAGGTGGTTGTAACCACCATGGACAAAAATTATCATGAAAGAATGCATCTCTTGGGCAAATACATTGAATAAGGACACGTTTTGAAGAGATCCGAAGGCACCTCTTGAAAAACTATAAAAGAAAGAAGAGAGGACTTAGAAAAGAGTCCTGAAAAGGTCTGAAAAAACTTGAAGTCTTGAAAATATTGGCAAGTTTTGAAAGTTCTTCTCTAGGGAGTTAGTTTAGAGAGATTTTTAGGAACCACTTTTTATTTAATTTATCCTTTTTCTTATTTTGTTTTGAGTGATTTTAAAAGAGAATAGATTCAAAGAAACTTCAAGAGCTTGGTGGAGGACTTGAGATAAGTTTTTATCTTTTTGTTTTAGACTACTTTTGATTTTAATCTAGACTTGTTATTGGTTTGACAATGATTTCTTTATTTAAACTAAAGTGTGATTTTGTTTTCTCCATGAATTCTGAGTAGTTTTCTTTATCTTTCTTCTTAAAATGATAAGTAATTAAGTTTTGGATGGAAGTTGTGGAGAGTATT
>NW_018236615.1:0-4645 GCF_001263595.1 Phalaenopsis equestris | reverse complement strand
TTGTCTCAGTCAACAATTGGAAAGAATCACATGAGGTTGTATGAATGAGAATGTAGTTCATATGATTGAGTGCAAATAAATAGGAAAATATTCATTAATGGATGTAGAGTTAGAGGACTTTAAAGTTACAGGTTAAAGCCCCCAACTTGGTTTATTATTTTAGGTTATGATACTAGAATGTTAGCTGCTAGGTGGAGGTAATCGAGGAAACTCTAGAGTAAGATCTAGTTTCTTCCCTGGTTAGCCTATCTTCAGAACTATTCAAACTTTAAATTAGCCAATATTCTTTATAATATCTCTAGTAAGGGTAAAGAATATTATTGCTTTTATTTGGCACAACACAATCTGTACACTTCCATAAATGAATTCTTATACATATTACTGATTCTTGATAAGAAGAAAGATGTTTCATATTAAGTACTTTTCTTCTACAAAAACTTTAGTTATCTTTTTAAGTTGTTACTGTTTCGTTAAAAAATCAAAAATTCAAAAAATATTTAAATTTTAAATTCTTGCAAAAATCATTTTTAATTTAAGTAATTATCTTTTTAAAAATAGAAAAACCATCTAAAAAGTGCATATTGCATAATCTTCTCTGTGAGTTCGATATTCAGGTCTTAATCAAAAAGTGTTATATTACTTTATAACGATACGTATACTTGCATAGTATCCCAATATAAATATATATAAATTAAAGAGTTAAATTCTTATTTTTCTTCTGGATCAAGTTTTTGGTTTTGTTGTAAAATAAGAAAATATAAGAGAAAAATACCATCAGAAATATTGCTATACTATACATAAGCATTAAGTCGAGATCAAGTTTTTGGCGCCGTTACCGGGGAAGAAAACTAAGTAAATTTCTATTTTTAGAAAGTATTATTTAAACTTTAAATATTGTATATTATTTTGTATGTTTTATTTTATTTTATTTTATTTTACATTAGTGTATGTGTAGTTCATGTTTTGAAGGACTTGTACCCAACGATTCTGAATTTGAAAGAACAATTAGAAAAATCAGAAAAACCAAAAAAAATTAAAAGTGTTGGAAAAATAAAAAAAATTACAGAAATGACAAACTAAAATAATCAAAATTTTGAAATTCATCAAGAGTTTAGACCTTTAAGAGATTATGTCAACCCTACTGTAGACGAACTTCATTGTAGTACTCAAAAACCTACTATAGTGGCTAATTCATTTGAGCTTAAACATGCTATTATCCAAATAGTATCTGTTAATCAGTTGGGGGATCACCAACTGAAGAACCAAATTTACATCTTACCAATTTTCTAGAATTGTGTGCTACATTTAAATATGATGGTGTTTCAGATGATGTCGTAAGACTTAGGTTTATTACTTTCTCACTGAGGGATAAAGCTAAGATGTGGTTGAATTCTTTAGCACCTGGTTCTATCAAAACTAAAGGTGATTTAGCACAAAAATTCCTTGCTAAAAATTTTCCACGATAAAAAACTGCGAAGCTTAGAAATGGTACTACATCTTTTAATCAATTTGAAGGGGAATCTATTTATGAAGCATGTGAACGATTTAAAGAACTCTCAAGAAAGTGTCCACACCATGCTATACCAGATTGGTTACTAAATTAAAACTTTTATAATGGATTAATTGGTTCTCTTAGCTCTATTATCGATGCCGCTGCTGGTGGTTCATTGATGTCAAAACCATTTCACGACTCTTATGCTTTAATTGAACATATGGCTACCAATAATTTTTAATGGCCTTCTAAGAAAGTGAATCCAAAGAAAGTAGCCAATATTCATGAAACTGATGCATTTACTATGTTAGCAAATCAAGTTGCTACAATTTTGAGGAAGTTAGACCAATTTGGAATGAATTTTTCTCAACCAATTTCCATGATTGAAGAGAATTCATTAGGCCAAATGGTAGATTCTCAAACATCATTATAGACTTTGAATGACATAAATAATAAGCAGAATAACCCATATTTCAATTATTATAACCCAGGTTGGAAGAACCATCCCAACTTTAACTGGAATAACAATTCGCGTGGTAATAATCAGCAATGGGGGAATAACCAAGTAAACCCATTGGGAAACTAGAACAACCAAGAAAATAATAATTATAGATCTACTTATCCTCCAGGAATCAACAGTAATACATAATTTAAGGATAAGAAGTTGTCTATAGAAGAAGTGGTGTTACAAATAGGTAATCAGTTACAAAGCCAATTAGCTACAATTAGAAATATTGAGAATCAACTTGGGAAATTTGCAATTACATTAAGTAATAGATCCCAAGGAACACTTCCTAGTAATACTGAATCAAATCCAAAAGACCAAAATACAGAGCAAGTAAAAGTTGTATAACTTAGAAGCGGAAGAGAGTTGGAAGGTAGGGTTCAAAAGAGATTGACGTAGAGAGAGAAAAATTGAAGAATCAAAAGAGGATGCTTCAAAAGATTCTGAAAGACCTATTTCTCTTCCAAAAATTGATTTAGAAAAATTACCACCTCCATTTTATAAATTTATAGAGAATTTAAGAAGCTTACAATCAATATTTCATTTGCTGAAGCCTTAGAACAAATGCCAAGCTATGTAAACTTTATGAAGGATATTCTCAACAGAAAAAAAAAGTTTGAATATAATGAGACTGTTGCACTTAGGGAGGAGTGTAGTGCTATAATTCAGAAGAAACTTCCTAAAAAGCTTAAAGATCCTGGTAGCTTTACAATTCCATGTGAAATAGGAGACAAATTTTATGGAAAAGCTTTATGTGATTTAGGTGCAAGCATTAACATTATGTCATTATCAATATTTAAAAGATTAGGATTAGGAGAAATAAGCCCTACTACTGTAACTCTGCAGTTAACAGATCGTTCAATAACCTATCCTAAAGGAGTTATAGAAGATGTCTCAGTGAAAGTGGATCAATTTATCATTCATGTTGATTTCATTGTGCTAGATATGGAGGAAGATAAAGAGATACCTATCATTGTGGGGAGCTTTTTCTTAGCCACAGGAAGAGCAATGATAGATGTGCAGAAAGGGCAATTAACAATGCGTGAAAATGATCAAACTGTTATAAGATGAATGTTATAGAATGGATGTTATAAGATATCTGAGCGAATGTCTTTTCAAGACTACTTCTGAAGAAAATTATGAAGAAAAAGAATTAGAACACGAGCAAGAAGATGAATTAGATCAATGTGTAAACCTTTTTAAGGAAGATTCAAGTTATGTTCAAGAAAGTTTTCAAATTTTGGATACGATAGAACGATATATCATTTTGTATTACTTCCTGAACATTTAAAATATTCCTTTTTAGGAGATTCCTCTACTTTACCTGTTATAATTTCCTCGAAGTTAACAAAGGAAGAAGAAGAAAAACTAATGAAAATTCTAAAAAATTTTAAGAAAGCCTCAGATGGACAATTACTGATATTAAAGGAATCGTCCTTCAAATTTTATTCATAGAATTAATCTGAAAGTAAACTGCAAACCCAGGGCTGATCCACAAAGGAGATTAAATTCCTTTAGGAAAGAAGTTGTTAGGAAAGAAATCTTAAAGTGGTTTAATGCTGGAATTATTTACCCTATTTAAGATAGTGCATGGGTTAGTCTAATTCACTGTGTTCCTAAGAAATGAGGAGTAACTATAACTTTAAAGGAGCATAATAAGTTAATACCTACTAGACAAGTTACAGGGTGGTGAATATGCATTGATTATAGAAAATTAAATCTTGCCACTAGGAAAGATCATTTTCCACTATCCTTTCTAGATCAAATGCTGGATAGACTAGCTAGGCATAAATACTTTTATTTTCTGGATGGAAATATCGGTTATCACCAAATTCAAATATCTCCCGAGGATCAAGAGAAAACAACATTTACCATATTATGGTAATTTTGCTTTTAGAAGAATGCCCTTTGATTTCTGTAATGACCCTACTACATTTCAAAGATGTATGTGGCAATTTTGTATTATTTAATTGAAAAAGGGATTGAAGTCTTTATGGATGACTTTTCGGTGTTTGGAAATTCATTTGACTCGTCTTTAGAATAATTATGTAAAGTTCTTAAGCGCTGTGAAGAAACAAATTTAGTCTTTAACTAGAAAAAATGTCAATTTATGGTAGTAGGAGGAATTGTGTTAGGTCATTAAATATAAGAAAAAGGTACGGAAGTAGATCCTGTTAAAATTCAAGTGATCACTAATTTACCTTATCCAACAAATGTAAGGGAAATTAGGAGTTTTTTAGGACATGCTGGATTCTACAGGCGATATATTAAGGAATTTTCTAAGATTGCTAAGCCTTTATACCATTTACTGGAGAAAGATGCAATTTTCTATTTTGATGAGAAATGCCTAAAAGCTTTTAAATTATTAAAAGAAAAATTAATAACTGCACTAATTATAGTTTCACCAAATTTGGAAAAACCTTTTGAACTTATGTGTGATGCAAGTGATTATGTTTTTGGAGCTGTTTTAGGAGAAAAATATGATAAAATTTTTAAACTTATTTACTATGCTAATGAAACTCTTAATGAAACTCAAATTAATTATACAACAACTGAAAATGGAGTTATTAGCAATAGTATATGCTTTGATAAATTTAGATCATATGTGATTGCAACTCATTGTATAGTGCATACAGATCATTCTGTTA
>NW_018236614.1:0-2586 GCF_001263595.1 Phalaenopsis equestris | reverse complement strand
TAAAAAGTGGGTAGGTCGGGGTGACACGTGTATGCGGTCGCTGCCCTTACTCTTAAGTGATGCCATTTTTAATGGGGTTGTTGGTACTTTGCCCTTTTGTGATTTTTTGGCATGTGGACCGGACTACACATGACTACTTTATATCGTGGTTGGTTGACATTCGTGCATGCAGCTTTGAGTGAATATACTATATGACACGTATTAGTTAACAGTACACTTTGGACAGTGATGGATTCAGAATTTAGTTATTTTGACAGAATATTTATTTTTTATTAGATATATTTTAGTTCCTTGTAATATATATGGTGCATGTAGGACAAGGATACTTGGGTTAGTTGAGCCGGTTGGTGGAGGCCAATATATATATATATATATATATATTGTTAGATAATCTGTCGGATGAATTTAAAATATAATATAAAATTATAATGCATTTGTAATTTATTTAAATCCAATAAATAAAAAAAAGTAAAGTCCTGCATTGATATTACACCGAATCAAATAAATTCAAAATATTTTAAATAAAATATATTATATTTTGACTTAAAACTCATTAATGGCTTAGTTTGTTCTTGGATGAACAGAGAGTTTATTAAATGAGCTAATTGATTTTATAAGAATTAAAATTATTTGCTTAATTAAATAAGCCAATCCTAATGTACGCAGTCTACAAGCAAGTATCTTTTGACGAGAAAAATTTGCGTATGTAACAAGTACGCAGGGCTGCGTACATTTGGGTTATAGGGAGGTTACATGGAGGTTATATGAAGGTTACATGAGTATAACACGGATGTAGCCTCCCTATAATCTCCCTATAACCCCCAAATGTATGCAGCCCTGTGTGCTTGTTACGTACGCAAATTTTTCTCCCTTTTGACATTCTGGAAGAGAAATTTTATCTGAAGATTGCAAGAATCATTACCGCTCAACTATAAAAATGATTATATACAAATGAGAAGCACAATTATAGCTGAAAAAAAAAATGTAAAAGCTAAAAAGTGAAGAAGTTCTTCCTATTTTAGTTGAGGCTTAAGCCAGTTCTTCATGCTTCTTCTTAGCTTCATCATAAAGAAGTTAAGAGGATACATTCATTACTTCTAACTTAGTTTGTAATATTTGACATAGGAGTGACAGATTGTTAAAAAATCAACAAAAATCCTTATTTATCATTGTGCTGAAGATGGAAGTTTATAAGTAATTAGCCCTCTGAGGTTAAGAACCTCCTTAATTATTAGTTCAGCTTTGGTTTAATGTAGGTTTTATATGTGGCATTGATATGCCCTAGTTATGATTAATGTGGCACAACAACAATCTTATATCAACTTTTACAAATAATTACAAACACAATAAATGACCTCAAATGGAACCCAAGTCACTTTGACATTTGAATTAAAAATTTTCTCCCATTTCAATTTTTATTTCTTAAATATTTTTACACAACATGAAAGCTTGTCCTACAATTCAATGAACCACATGCACCACATTACCTATGCATGAAAAAAAATATATTTTACTTTTCAAAAATAAAATGTGGTATTTTTGATGTGATACGAAAGATATGAGCGATACAAATGTATGTAAAAAAAAAAAAAGTTAAAATAACATATTAGTGTTGATCCCGAGAAGATCCAACGATTTAGAAGAGATGAAGCACGACAAAAAAATGACCCACCAACAAAAACCAAGAGGCCCACTTATCTGATCAGATATAGCCATCTGAGCCAAGTCTGAAAGCTCACCGAGCCATGATAATGACAAAAAGAATGATTCGAGTTTGAACCAATCAGACTAAAACAAGCCAGATAATCATCCAAACTGACCATTACAAGAATGTCGAGCGAAGAAATCAACTTACCTTCAGGTTAATCTGCTCATGGAAAGGTTCTTATTCCTCAATATCACCAACCATCCCATGAACGCCCCCAAGGCTTCTCATAAGGGACCGATAATCGGTGATACAACATAATCTCATAATCATCCTAAATGTTTTCCTCATCGATGAATGAGCTATATATCGGGTTACGATGATGAACCATCTGCTTGATAGCCTAGTTCCGCTTTGTCAATAGGAGCTCCTAATTCAGGAAATCAGGGTCGATAACATACTAAATCAAGCGATCTATAAAGCCTAGCCGATTGAGTTAGTTCCACCGATCTGAAGTGAATCAAGCCCAACCAACCAATAACACCGGCTAAGCCTAGCCGACCGAATCGACCTAACCAAGTCGAAGTCATACTAGCCCAACTGATCGAGTCAGAAGACAACTGAGTAAAAAACTCATATATGTAAAATACTTAGAATATCATGTACAACCCATTAAACCAGGTGCATAAATGTAATATCATTATATTATGCAATTCCCTATAAATGAAGAGACCATTTTATGAGAAAATGGTTAATAGATAAGATGTTTTACCGTTCACTCCTCTTTCTCTCTGTGACTCTTTTATTTCTTACGCTCTATTCTTTGGAGTGTGATTTACAGATAAATCCAAATTCAACAGATATATAAATAAATAAAAACTGTGTGATATGTATGCAAACACCACTTTTTTTCTATTCACGACCTTCACCAATAATCTAAA
>NW_018236613.1:0-4434 GCF_001263595.1 Phalaenopsis equestris | reverse complement strand
TTTTGTAATTATTTCCAAAAATATTATAAAAAAATAGAAATTTGAAAGTTAAATTAAAAGTTAAATTTGAAACTGGCAAGAAGATTTAGGGTGATAAAGTCAAACCCTAAAATGACAATTTTTAGCCTTTGTAAAATTTAACGACATTTTTGCCTTTCACGGTTAAAACTGTAAATTTTAAATTTACATTTAAAATCCCAAAATTCTTTAGGCTTGGACCTTGGCCTTGAATGACCAGTAGGATTGAAATAATCCTATTCCTTAGGTTTGACTTTGAAATTAGACCTAGGGTGGACCTAAACCCTAACCAACTTTGGGTTTAGTCACCCCCCTAAACCCCTGGATTTCTTACATTAGGTTTAATTAACCATAAACCCTAATTAGGTCTAAACCTAATTAGACCTAATTAATCTAATAAAAATTCACTTACATTAGGTTTTGTTAATCCTAAACTCTAATTAAGTTTGACCCAAATTAGACCTACTTAATCTAATTAAACCTTACTTACACTAGGTTTAATTAATCATAAGCTTTAATTAGGTCTAACCCAAATTAGACCTAATTAATCTATTTAAACCTTACTTACATTAGGTTTATTTAACCTAAGCTATAATTAAGCCTAACCTAAATTAGACGTAATTAATATAATTAAACCTTATTTACATTAGGTTTAATTAACCTTAAACCATAATTAGGTATAACTCTAATTAGACCTAATTAATTTAATTAAACCTTACCCATATTAGGTTTAATTAACCTTCAACCCTAATTCGGTCTAATCTTAATTAGACTTTAATTTTTAAGCCTTAACTACATAAGGCTTGAGCTAAACTAAACCCTAATTAAGTCTAATTCTAATCAGACTTAATTAATACTTTAAGTTTTACTCACATTAGGCTTAAAAACCATAAATCCTATTTAACTTTAATCTAAATTAGAAATAAAACATCCATTAAGCCTTACTCAAATTAGGCTTAGTCCCTCAATCTAAACCTTAGGTTCATCCTACATTGAACCTATGTCAGCTCAAAATGTAGGTTCAACCCAAATTGAACCTAAGTCAACATAACCCTTAGGCTCAACCCAAATTGAACTTAAGTCAGCCTAAACTTTAGGTTCAACCTACATTGAACTTAAATCAACCTAAATCTTATGTTCAACCTACATTGAACCTAAGTTAGCTCAAACCATAGGTTTAAATAAATGTAGCCTAAGTCAACCTTAATCCTTAGGCTCAACATACATTGAACCTAATTCAACCTAAAACCTTGGGTCCAACACACATTAAAATTAAGTTCACCTAAACCTTAGATTCAACCTGAATTGAATCTAAACCACATTAAACCTTAGGCCCTACCTAAATTGGACCTAAATCATCCAATACCTTAGATCCTACCTAAATTGGATCTAAACCATTCCATATCTTAGTTCCTTCCTAAATTGGAACTAAATCATCTCAAATTTTAGGTTCAATCCTAAATTGAACCTAAGAAAGTCTAAACCTCAAATGAACCTAAATTATCTTAAACTTTAGGTTCAACCCAAATTGGGCCTAAACCAATTTAAACTTTAAATTGAAGGTCCTACCTAAATTGGACCTAAACTACATCAAGTCTTAGGTTCTACTTACATTGAACCTAAATCTAAAGTCTAATTTATTAGACATTAATCAACTTTCCTTAGGTTTAACCTAAATCGGACCTAAACTACCTCAAACTTTAGGTTCTACCCAAATTGAACCTAACTAATATCAAACTTTAAGTCCTACCTAAATTGGACTTAAATCATCTCAACCTTAGATTCTATCTAAATTGAATCTAAGTAGTATTGAACCTTAGGTTCTACCCGCATTGAACCTAAATCTTAAGTCTAATTTATTAGAATTTAATCAAGTTTCCTTAGGTTTAATCGACATCATACCTAAAATAAATAGAATAATGACCTAGAAATGATGATTCAATTTCACATATAAATCCAACCAACAGAAATAAAATAAAATTCATGACAAATGACAAATCACATAAAATCCATTTTTAAAAGAAATTAACACTTAAACTTAAACTTAAAAATGCAACTAGGCTTGAGACGATATTTTGGAGGGGGTAACCCATGATTGCTAACAAAATACCTTCCAACCACTTGTGGTTAATCAATCCGCAAACATAATGACCCGGGACGACAGAACCACGGGATCCTTATCGGGTCATCCCAAACAAAATAAACGACAAAATGACAAAATTCAACTGATTAATAAATCATAAACAACCTAAAATTTTCCAACCCCTAAAATCCAAATAAGACATTAAAACTTAAATTGAACCCTAATGAACATAGATCATTAAACCCAACTTGAACATCTGTGTTCAAATTTATGAAGATTTCCTGGAAGAGGCAATATGTGGTTGCTCACATGAATCTTCCAGTCCTGGTTTAAACACATCCAGGACTAAATAAATCTGAATATTTTTACGGCCCCACAACGATGGAGCCATAAAAATCTTGACGGAGTCGTTTAAAAATTATTCAATAAATTGACAAATTAAAATATGATTTCATGGCTAATTGTATTCTGTATTGCAGGTTTGCTAAAGACATGAGAAAAATTACTCATTAGATTTTCCTTACATGTTATTAGGGTGTGCTAACTATATTTTGCTGGGACGCTAACTCTATTTTGCTGGGACAACATTCTGAAGTAGAAATGGTGAACCTAAAGATAACAAAACAACGACAATAAAGCAACAAAATCAAATGACAAATAAAATAACAAAATGAAATGACAAAAATAAAACAACAAAATAAAACCTTTAGGGTAGAATCAGATCCTTAGAAACTCCTTACTCTAGGCTGAAACGTTGATGTTTCTTTCCTTGACCTTGACACTTAAAGTTTCTCTGACAACAAATGTTAATCTTAATCAGGAATTTTCTTGAGTAGTTTTAACTACTTAAGATGTAATTAACTATAAGAGCTTGCTCTTATAGTAGTGTTGAAGAAATCAGAATAGGTATTACACCTAAATCTCTGGTTATAAAACCTTCATGTGGTCTTCTTTACATGAGAATCTCACAAATCAGACATTTTTGGATTCTCTATAAACATAACCACTACGCCATTTTTTTTTGCTTTCTATTTTAATTTGCCCTTTTTCTCTTTCTCCAAATTACTTAACATCTAAAGTTCATTCATGTAATATAAAGGAAACAAGTCATTTGGAGAATGGGGCAATAAAATAGATAAACAAAGTGGCTACTCCTTTCAACAACGACATCAACCAATGACACGAACGATGGAATTGACGATGACGGTGACACATTCTGGCGGCGACAAGTAGAAAATCAGGATTGCTAAGTTTAGTACTAAATATTATGATACCTCAGATATAATAAAATTTACTAGAAATTCTTCTAAGTTGGACTATAACTTTTATAGAGCAAAATTTTAATATTATCTTTAAGAGACCCACTAACAAAAATCAACATACTTTTAAAACTTGTATTGCTACTTGAGGACAAATAACGTTTACATTTAGGTGAGTTGATATGCTCTAAAATGAGCTGCCTCTATATATACATTTTATACTCATTTTTAAGGATATTATGCTTTAATGAATAATATTTTGTATGTTTTTGGTTTCAGGTACTAGAAATAGACTTTTGGAGAAAAATCAAAAAAAAAATGGAGCAAAAAGGAGTCAGATGAAGCAAAAAGAAGTCAAATGAAGCAAAAAGGTAAAAGGTGTTCGAGTGCTTAGGCGTCGGGTAATATCCCAAAGGCTTCTAGAAGACTACTGCCTAGGCGCCACGGTTGGGCGCCTAGGCGCCATAATTGGTTATGGATTTTATGCAATGAATTCAGACGAATGTTGAAGAGGTGCTTGAAGTGACTTTGATTATTTTTACAGCTTTATTTAATGTGACCATTGGCTAGTCAAAAAAGGGGTTTTTGGGGCGTACATATTAAAAGAGGAGAGAGAGTGTGTTTGTGGAGAGGTTGGAAACTCTTGGACTTTTTAGGAAGTATAGAGGATTGTTATTTGTTGGGTAAGGAGCGCGTGAATCTTTTGTAAAGATAAGTCTTTGACTCTTTTGGTATTTGATTTGAATTATTACAATATAGTTGTGTGTTTTCAATGTTGCAATGAAGAATCCTTGTGTTTTATCCATGAATAGTGAGTAGTTTTCTTTACTCTTTCTCTTTGTGAAGAGAATTAATTATGTGTATGATTAGAAGTATTTGAAGATTTCTTTTATTTCAAAATTGTGACCCAACTTCACTTGAACTTCATTTACATTACAATTTAGGTCTGTTTTAATGTTAAAACTTATTGTAATTGCATTAGGATTCGGAAGGGAGGTGTAATTCTCAACTGAGTGAAACCACACTAACCTTTAAGATGGAGGGGAGCCAAGTCCAAGGGAGAGTGCAAATAGA
>NW_018236612.1:3333-5169 GCF_001263595.1 Phalaenopsis equestris | reverse complement strand
AATCATCATAAAAATTGGATTCATAGAGAAAAACTAGAACGCATTCGGACCAGAGCAAAATTATGCAATTTTTGTGTTGGGCACCGACGGCGCCATTGACGCTGCCGACGGTGCCATCGACGCCGCCGAGGACGGGTTTTTCCTAAAAGCCTAGGCAATTAAATACTAAAGGCTCGCCGATGACGCCCTCGATGCCGCCGACGGTGAGACCGGCAGGATGGCAGTTTCTGGAGTTTGAATGGCGGTTTTCGGCGGTTTTTGGGTGGGAGTTACCTATTTTAAACTCCCAAATTCAATTCTTAAGTTCATAATTCCCCAAAAATTAAGTGAATCTCCACCAAATTCATCCTTATGGCATCCAATTCCCCTAAAAACCATAAAATGCGAGTGTTCAACTAGAGAAAGTTCATTAGTGCGGAAGCGCAGCGAATCTTCAACAAGGTACTGGCAAAGAAAAGATTAATCAAGGAATGAGGATTCATAAATCACGGATTGAATAATCTCTCTATGGCAATTGAGGAGATGATAGTGTGGCGAAGATGGGAAGTGTTGTGCTATAGTACCGCTACTGTGGTTGTTCCTGTGGTGAAGGAATTTTATGCAAATTTGCATGAAATCAACCAGGGAGTCGTCTATGTGCGTAGTAGATGGGTAAATTTTACTTTTGCACGGATCAATGAATTATATATGATCGAAAACGTTCCTGTCTGCCATTATTCCAACTTTGTCTCGACAAGAAACTAGATGAATGAGATTTACTAATATTTAACGGACAGAACTGAAGACTAGGAAATGAGAGAAAATGTGTATGTTAGTTTTTCTGCGACACTCCTAAATCCTATTTAAAAACATTGACACTTCTTCATTTCTGCAAAACTGTTACCGACAATGAAGATCGATACAGTTTCTAAGAAAAGTACTATTCATAATTACTACATCCAAATGGGATTGCCAATTGATAATGGATCAATAATTGTGAAGTCGATTTTAGGCCTGATCGTTCATAGATGTTGACCTCATTTTTGGTTGAGGTTTAGTTTTTCATCTTTAGTAGCCTAGGGTCTAGCCATAGGAATTTTCCTGTTGACTATTCCTAGAAAACTAGAAATGGAACCCTCACAATTAGAAATTCTACCCTCTTCTTTACTCAACATGAAGTTCCACATGTTGGTCTCAACCTCTAAGTACTTAGTAGGTGGGGTCACTATGGGGGAAACTCAAGATGAGTCACCCTTAGGATTGCTGGACCTTAGGGTTGACCTTGGGTGTTGGTCTGGAGCTAAGGCACTCACTACACTAATCTACGCCCACAATCACTCACAACCATGAACTCAAATTTCTAGCCTAGTAGAATTGACCCTGGGTGTTGATTTGGAGCTAAGGTACACTATACCCTTACCATATCTTCACAATACTTTCACAATACCCTCGCTAAGATCAATACATGAGAGCCCAAAATGGATATTTCATTGATCCATGGTTCATTTAGAATGGATATTTATCCAATTCTACTTGAAATACTAATCTTGGGTCTTTTGCCCCAGACACCCAAATTATCTAACTGCCCTCAGGACCTTCCATTAACCAAAAATCAAAAAATCCTATAAAATTCTCAGAAAATTCCAATAAATCCCTAATATTCCTAATTTAATTTCTTTCAACTACCTCATGATCCAATTTTGCCAATTTGACCATCTTTAACCAAAATTCCCAAATTGCTCTTTAAAGACTCAAATTTCCCCAAGTCCAACTCAAATGTCCACCAATTTGATCTCAATTGACCCAAATTCCAATCCCAAACTCAAATTCACTTTTGATATGACCAAAATAAACCAA
>NW_018236612.1:2715-2954 GCF_001263595.1 Phalaenopsis equestris | reverse complement strand
CCCAAGGCCAACCCAAGCTAGACCCAAGCCTAGCCCAACATGACCAAATTGATTAATGTTCAAAATTCCTTCAAATTGACCTTTCAATTGAACATGACCAAAGTTGTTCCTTGTGACCATATACACCAAATGCAACAATTATTTGGGCCAATTGACATGGATAACTTAGCCCAAACCCAAGTTTTGGTCATTTGCACTCACTTGGACCCATACACTAAATGTGACCTAACCACCTTAAA
>NW_018236612.1:0-665 GCF_001263595.1 Phalaenopsis equestris | reverse complement strand
AAAATATTTTATTTTTATTAAATAGCCCAGAACTTAAAATAATTCTAATAAATCACAGAGAATTCAAAAAACTGTGAAATTTTATCCAAACCCTCCTCTGGTTTAGTTCTACCTCCAGTAAAAATTTCAAGGGATTATAATTTACCTTGGTCAAGTTAGGAATTTTCTTTGAAAAATCATATTTTTGCATGAAAATAAATATATAAAATAAATTAAATTTTGAAATATCACATTTTCTCCTCTGATGTCTTAATTGACCCATGAATGAGGTAGGATAAAAATTTCAAAGTCATTTTAATTGAATTTGACAAATTATGAAGTATGGGCAAATGTGTAATTTTGGAAATCTTGCCTTAATTAACATTTAGGCTTAAGTCAAGGAGGAGAATGCGTAACCTCTGATATCCTCTGATATTAATCAATTTATTTGATGTTTGAAACACAAAGGTGTTAATTGGTAGAAACCAATTGCACCTTATTAATTAAGATTAATAAATTTCTAAATTATTAAAATTTGGAAGTTCATTAAAATTAAATGATCGTAGACTTAGGGGTATGACTTTTGAAGTCAATAATTAATCAATTTAATACCCCTGTCTTGATTTTCAAATAGAATCCAAATCATGAATCATGACCACTTAAAGCTTAACCCTTTTCAAAACTAA
>NW_018236611.1:0-1296 GCF_001263595.1 Phalaenopsis equestris | reverse complement strand
CTGAAGCATCATTAGAAACTTTGAATGCTATAAATTACAAGCAGAATAACCCATATTCAAATTATTACAACACAGGTTGGAAGAACCATCCCAACTTTAACTGGAATAATACTACGGGTGGTAATAATCAACAATGGGGGAACAACCAAGGAAATCCATTGGGAAACTGGAACAACCAAGGGAATAATAATTATAGATCTACTTATCATCCAGGTTTCAAAATCAGTTACAAAGTCAATGGGCTACAATTAGAAATATTGAGAATCAACTTAGAAAAATCACAAATTCATTAAGTAATAGATCACAATGAACACTTCCTAGTAATACTAAAACAAATTTGAAAGACCAGAATAAATAGCAAGTAAAAGCCATTCAACTTAGAAGCGGAAGAGAGTTGGAAGGTAGGATTCAAAAAGAAACTGAAGTATAGAGAGAAGAAATTGAAAAATCAAAAGAGGACACTCCAAAAGATTCTGAAAGGCCTATTTCTAAACTTAAAATTGATTTAGAAAAACCACCACCTCCATTTCCTCAAATACTTCATCAACAGAAATTGGATAAGCAATTTTTAAAATTTTTGAAGATTTTTAAGAAGCTTACAATTAATATTTCATTTGCTGAAGCCTTAGAACAAATGTAGAGCTATGTAGAGTTTATGAAGGATATTCTCAACAAAAAAAGGAAGTTTGAAGATAATGAATTTTTTTCACTTAGTGAGGAGTGTAGTGCTATAATTCAGAAGAAGCTTCTGAAAAACTTAAATATCCTGGTAGCTTTACAATTCCATGTACAATAGGAGATAGATTTTATGGGAAAGCTTTATGTGATTTAGGTGCAAGCATTAACTTTATGCCATTATCAATATTTAAAAGATTGGGATTAGGAGAAATAATCCCTAGTAATGTAACTCTGTAGTTAGCAGATCGTTCAATAATGTACCCTAAAGGAGTTATAGAAGATGTCCTAGTGAAAGTGGATTCTTTTTTCTAGATATGGAGGAAGATAAAGAGTTACTTATCATTTCAGGGAGAACTTTCCTAGCCATAGAAAGAGCAATGATAGATTTGCAGAAAGGGAAATTAACAATGCACGTCAATGATCAAACTGTTACTTTTAACATTTCAAGACCAATGAAGTAACCTACAAAAGGTAAAGATGATGAATGTTATAGAATTGATGTTATAAGATATCTGAGTGAATGCCATTTCAGAACTAACTATGAAGAAAAATCTAAGGTACAAGATTTGGAATATGAGCCAAGAGAAGAATTAGATCAATGTGAAGATCTTTTTAAGG
>NW_018236610.1:0-252 GCF_001263595.1 Phalaenopsis equestris | reverse complement strand
TATATGTCCAAATGGATTGAAGCTGTTGTTGTACCGAAATGTGATGCTTGGAGCGTTTCTAACTTTTTAAATAAAAATATTTTTACAAGATATGGAATGTCGTGAGTAAGTATTACTGATGAAGGATCATATTTTAGGAATAAAAGAATAAAAAAATTAATTAAAAATTATGATATTATACTAAGATTTTCTACTTCTTATCGTCCTCAGACTAGCAGTATCACATAAATATCAAATCGTGAAATAAAATAA
>NW_018236609.1:6789-8726 GCF_001263595.1 Phalaenopsis equestris | reverse complement strand
GGTTATACTCATTAGCACCTAGCTCTATTAAAAATTGGGAGGAGTTAACTCAGAAATTCCTAGCTAAGTATTTTCCTCCTTCAAGGCTACTGAAACTTAAAAACGATATTATCTCATTTTTTTAGTAAGAAGGGGAATCAATATACGAAGCCTGAGAAAGATTTCAAGAACTCCTAAGAAAGTGTCTACACCATGCTCTGCCCAATTGGTTAATCATTCAAACTTTTTACAATGGGTTAGTAGAATCCCTAAGGTTTATAATTGATGCTACTGCTGGTAGATCATTAAATGTCAAAACCATTTGATGAGCATATGCATTAATTGAATAAATGGCTACAAATGAATTTCAATGGCCCTCTATAAGGGTAAATCCTAAAAGGTAGCCAGTGTTTATGATATAAATGAGATTTCAATTCTTGCATCTCAAGCTGCTACAATATCAAAGAAGTTGGACCAATTTGGAATGAACCAAACTTAATTTACTCCAGTAAGTGAGGAAAGTTCATTAATGCATATGATTGATTCTAATTTATTGTATGATGCTTTAAATACCATAAACAACCCGTGCTCTAACTTTTACAACCCAGGTTGGTAGAACCATCCTAATTTTAACTGGAATCATACTACTGACGGTGGAAACCAAAAATATGAAAATAATCATGCAAATCCTAATGAAAGTTGGAATGATCAGGGGAACACAAACTATAGACTTTCATATCCACCGGACTCTAACAATGATCAACAATTTGAGAATAAGAAGATGTTTATGGAAGAAGTGGTATTGCAAACGGGAAACCAGTTGCAAAGTCAAAATGCTGCAATTAAAAATATAGAGAATCAACTGGGAAATTGCTAATTCACTTAGCAATAGACCACAAGGAACACTTCCTAGCAACATTGAGATCAACCCCAATGAACAATTAGAAGCTATCCAATTAAAAAGTGGAAGAGAGATAGAGGATGTGGTTAGGAAAGAGAAAGATGTTGTCAGAGTAACAAAGGAAACTAAAAGACCTAAAGAACATTAAAAGACCTAGAAAATGAAAAATCTGGTGAAGATTTTCATTTTGAGTCAGAATCTCCTATTAAACCATTGAAATCAATTTAAAAAGACCACCACCTCCATTTTCTTAAAGACTTGGACAACATGAGTTGGATAAAAAATTTTCGAAGTTCATAGACGTACTTAAGAAGTTAACGATAAATATTCCTTTCGCTGAAGATTTGAAATAGATGTCAAGTTATGCAAAATTATGAAGGAGATATTAAACAAGAAAAGGAAATTTGGGGATTACGAGACAGTTGCACTAAGTGAGGAGTGCAGTGCTATACTTCACAAAAAATTTTCTCGAAAACTTAAAGGTCATTGTAGAGTTTGGGGATTACAAGATAGTTTCACTAAGTGAGGAGTGCAGTGCTATACTTCAGAAAAAGCTTCCCCAGAAACTTAAAGATCCTTGTAGCTTAACAGTTCCTTGTGCAATTGGAGAAAGATTGATCTATTATAACCCTTCAGTTAACTGATTGATCTATCATTTATCCAAAAAGGAATATAGAATATGTGCTTGTTAAAGTGGATAAATTTATCTTTCCTATGGACTTTATTGTATTAGATATGGAGGAAGATAAAGAATATCCCATATTTTGGGGAGACCTTTTCTTATTACTGGACAAGCTATGATAGATGTGCAAAAAGAAAAGTTAAATATCAATATTAATGACTATGAAACCACTTTTAAGGTTTTGAAGTCTATGAAGTATCCAACCTAGAGAAAAGATGATGATTATTTTTGGATGCATGAAATTCTTTATCTAAGTAAAAATCATTTCCAAAAATGTCTTGAGAGTAAGTTAACAGATGAGATCAAAATGAACTTTCATGATGAGTCTAAAATATTGTTTAAAGAAGACTATGTATGTTCAGGAGAGGTGTGAAA
>NW_018236609.1:5037-6223 GCF_001263595.1 Phalaenopsis equestris | reverse complement strand
GATCTAGAAAGAAATATGAGGAACAAGGATATGAATCAATATGAAAAGGAAGAGCTGAAAGAAAAATTTAAATTTGAGGACACCCACTTCGTCATAAGATCTGGAAAAAATTGGGCTATTGATCAAGAATATCTTAATTGAAATTTTGATCTAGGTGCAATCGTTTCTCGGGCTAGTGACGTTAAACCAAGTGCTTTATGGGAGGCAACCCATAGTTATCTGTGTGGTTTGATTTAGTATGTTTAAGAGCCATGATTGTTAGTGTTGTATTATGTTTGTTATAGTGTGGATTGATCTGTTTTCTTGGTGTTTGGTAGATATTTGGATTGTTAGTGTTTTGATTTGCTTTTTATGTGTCATCAGGGAGATGATTCATTAAATTCTTACTATTGTTAGACTTGTATGTTCTCTTGTATGAGCCACTACAACTCGGGGCTCACCTAGACTTGAGTTTTACAAAAGACATTATGAATTTTAACAGTGATAGTTCCATCTCATATTTGTTACTTCTTTCCTTGGACTTTGTTTTCATTTGATAAGAGTTGCGAACATATTTGATGAGTAACTTATGGATGATTTTGCACTATACTTATAACTGCTAGAGGTGATTAATTATTGGGATATGGTGATGTGTGGTGTTGGTGCTCGAAAACCAATATATTAGGGATAATCTTATCTTTGGGATTAGAATCTATAAAATCATTTATAAGCACCTAATATATTTGTGTAGGGATTCTATTAGAAATTAGAAGTATGTTAGTGAAATATGATGAGATGGAGGAAGAATTGACATCATTTATCGTGTTTGTGTGTTTGTGTTTGTGTTTGGGTTACAATTTATAAGACTTGAAGGCCATTTTTATATTCCAATGTTGATCCATGCTATGCTAATTAGAAGTTTGTTTATTAATTTTATTCTAGCATGTTTAGTTTAGATTTACTTTCTACTACATGTTTTCTATCCTAATAAATAATTGTAGATGTTTTTGATAGAAATTTGTGGTAGATAGAATTTCTAAACTGTTTTTCTTCCTACTTATATTTTCTGCACTAAATGTTATACATGCTAAAAATCAAGTTTGGGGGTAGAAAGAAAAATGAAATTTTAAATTGAATATACTTCCTTTTAGTTTAATATTATTGCAAGCATGTTTTAGGCTTAATTTACTTACTCCTGTTGTCATTC
>NW_018236609.1:0-3763 GCF_001263595.1 Phalaenopsis equestris | reverse complement strand
TAAAAAAAAAATATGTTGAGATTTTCATACCTATTTTACACTATTTTTGATGATATTACACTTTAAATAAGAGTATTTTTTATGTTTTCTTGCAAGTATGACGAATTATGGTCATTGGAGCAAAAATATGAAAAAAACGGTGCAATCTGGAGCAAAAACGAGCAAGAAATGCAATTTTGCCCAATTTTGTCCTCTCATCTTTAGATAAGTCTTTCAATGCTTAATCTCTTTTACAATTCTTGCATATTTTTGAATGAGATTACACTTTAAAGGAAGGTTGTTTTCATTCTTATTTTGTAGGGTCATCTGTTATGAACACAATGCAATTGAAATGGAGCAAAATAGAGCTAAAACAGAGTCAAACGGAGCGAAACAGTGGAGCTACGGTCTGCTCGCCGACGGCGCCAAAAATGTCGTCGACGACGAGATTTACCTGAGAAGATTGAAAAAAGACTGAAAAGCTCGCCGACGGCGCCCTTGAGCCCGCCGACGGCGCTCGGGACGACTATGGCCCAATTTTTGGAGGTTATGAGCCAAAATTCAACGTATTTGGACGCTTTTTGAAAGGGTTCTTATGGAAACTCTTCAAACTTCATCCCTACACTTTAAAAGAACGAATTTAGGTTAGAAAAAGGGGTTATGTGTGAGAGGAATGTTAGGAAAAGCAAATAAGAATACAATTATTATATTTAAATATGGGATACTACACAAGTATACATATTGTTATCAAGTAATATAGGATTTTTTGATTAGGCCTTGAATATCAAACCCATAGGGACAAAAGACAACATGCAACTAAAATAAGAAGAAATAAGAAAAGTTGAATTTCGGCCCATAACCGCCAAAATGACAAACCAAAATTGTGTTGTTTTTATTGTAGGAATATTGTGTTGTTTTATATAAAGTTCTTATTTGTGTGATTTTATATTTTAAGTGTTTCGTAGTAATGTTTCGTAATTCAGGTTCTACAAGACTAGTGCCTTACGATTTTGATTTATAAAGAACTATTAGAAAAAATTTTAAAAATAAAAAATACAAAAAAGACCAGAAATTTCAAGAAATGACAAACCAAAATCATCAAAATGTTGAAATTAATTAAGAGTTTAGATCTTTAAGAGATTATGCAAACCCTACGGTGGATGAAATTCATTGTAGTATTCAAAAACCTGCTTTAGTGGCTAATTTATTTGAACTTGAACCTGTTATTATCCAAATATTATAAAATAATCAGTTTGGGGGAGCACCAACTGAAGATCTAAATTTACATTTTACCAATTTTCTAGAATTGTGTGCTACATTTAAATATGATGGTGTATCAGATGATGTTATTATACTTAGACTTTTTTCTTTCTCATTGAGGGATAAGACTAAGATATGGCTAAATTTGTTAGCACCTAGATCTATCAGAACTTGGGGTGATTTAGCATAGAAATTCATTGTTAAGTACTTTCCACCATAAAAAACTGTGAAGTTTAGAAATGATATTACATCTTTTTGTTAGTTTGAAGGGGAATCTATTTATGAAGCATGGGAATGATTTAAAGAACTACTGAGAAAGTGTTCACACCATGCTGTACTAAATTGGTTAATTACTTAAACTTTTTACAAGAGATTAGTTGGATCTTTAAGATCTATTATCGATGCCGCTGATGGTGGTTCATTGATATTAAAACAATTTCATGACGCTTATGTTTTAATTGAAGATATGACTACTATTAATTTTCAACGGACTTCTGAGAGGGTAAACCCTAAGAAAATAACTAATATTCATGAATTTGATGCTTTTGTAGTGTTAGTAAATCAAGTAGCTATAGTTTCAAGGAAGTTAGACCAATTTGGAATGAATTTTTTCAACCAATTGCAATGATTGAAGAGAATTCTTTAGGTCAAATGGTAGATTCACAAGCATCATCAGAAACTTTGAATGTCATGAACAACAAGCAGAATAACCCATATTCAAACTATTATAACCCAGGTTGAAAGAACCATCCTAACTTTAACTGGAATAATACTTCAGGTCGTAATAATCAGCAGTGGCGAAACAACCAAGTAAACCCATTGAGAAACTAGAATAACCAATGTAATAGAAATTATAGACCTACTTATCCTTCAGGATTTAACATTAATCCATAATTCAATAAGGAAAAGTTGTCTATAGAAGAAGTGGTGTTATAAATGGGAAATCAGTTACAAAGTCAAGGAGATACAATTAGAAATATTGAGAATCAATTGAGACAAATGACAAATTTATTAAGTACTAGATCCTAAAGAACAGTTCATAGCAATATAGAAGCAAATCCATTAGACCAGAATAAAGAACAAGTATAAGTCGTTCAACTAGGTAGAGTTCAAAAAGAGATTGGAGTGGAGAGAGAATAAATTGAAGAGCCTAAAGAGGGCGCTCTGAAAGGTTTAGAGAGACCTATTTCTCCACTTAAAGTTGACTTAGAAAAACCACCACCTTCATTTCCTCAGAGACTTCGCCAACAAAAGTTGGATAAACAATTTTCAAAATTTTTAAAAATCATTGAGAAGCTTACAATTAATATTCCATTTGCTAAAGCCTTGGAAAAAATGTTAAGCTATGTGAAGTTTATGAGGATAATCTTAATAGGAAAATGAAGTTCAAAGATAATGAGACTATTGCACTTAGTGAGGAGTGCAACATTATAATTCAGAAAAAGCTTCTTGAAAAGCTCAAAGATTCTGGTAGCTTTATAATTCCATGTGCAATAGGAGACATATTTTATGAGAAAGTTTTATTAGATTTAGGTGCAATAATTAACCTTATTACATTATCAATATTTAAAAGATTAGGATTAGGAGAAATATCTCCTATTACTGTAACTCTGCAGTTAACAAATCATTCAATAACATATCCTAAAAGAGTTATAGAAGATGTTTTAGTGAAAGTGGATCAATTTAACTTTCCTGATTATTTCATTGTGTTAGATATGGAGAAAGATAAGGAGATACCTATCATTTTGGGGAGACCTTTTCTGGTTATAGAAAGAGTAATGATAGATGTGCAGAAAGGGGAATTAACTATGTACGTCAATTATCAAATATTTACGTTTAATATTTCAAAATCAATGAAGTATCCTGCAAAAGATAAAGATGATGAATGTTACAAAATGCAGGTAATAAGATATTTGAGTGAATACAATTTCAAGACAACTTTCGAAGAGAAATCTGAAATGAAAGAGTTGGAACATGAGCAAGAATCTCTGAAATTTATATATTTAATGTTTGGGGATTAGATTTCATGGTACCATTTATACCATCTTTCAAAAATTTATATATATTGATAACAGTAGACTTTGTAATCAAATGGATAGAAGTTATTGCTTTACCTCAATGCGATACTTAAAGTGTTGTAAAGTTTTTAATAACAAACATATTTTGTAGATTTGGGATGTTAAGAGTGATCATAACTGACGGGGGAAGTCATTTCAGGAATGCAATAATTGAGAAATTATTAAAGAAATATCATATCAACCATTGAATTGCTACTGTTTATCATCATCGGACAAGTGGTTTGGTTGAATTAGCCAATCGTGAAATTAAAATAATATTGAAAAAATTTATGAATCCAACAAAAATGGATTGGTCAGTCAAACTTGACTATGCTTTGTGGGCTTATAGGATTGTGTATAGAACTCCTATAGGAATGTCTCCACAAAGGCTCATATTTGAGAAAGCCTCTCATTTACCAGTTGAACTTAAGTATAAAACATATTGGGCTATTAAATAATTTAATTAC
>NW_018236608.1:0-5507 GCF_001263595.1 Phalaenopsis equestris | reverse complement strand
CCACAAATATTTTACATAGATTTTGTTTTTCTTCAGCCTAAACAAGACAACATAAAATTCTACATTTATTTTTCATGAGCCAAACAACTCCAAATTTTTTTTATATATAATACATTAGTTTACACCACGTTTTTTTATATTGCATTACATTTCCAACAAACCAAAGAGGCCCTTAGTTATTTAACAATCCAAGCAAACACATTAATAAGTTAATTGCAAGGAATATGCATGAACTGGATCACCAAATTGTCAACAAATGCTATGTTAGGTTTGATATGAGCCAAATAGAAAACTTTCCCCACCATTCTTTGATATCTTACTTTACTGAAAGGAGGAAATGGTGCCATCAACAAGTAATTTAATATTAGGATCAATTGTTGGAGTATCAACAATTTACTTCCAGTTAAATCTGCTTCTTTTAAAAGATTTAGAATATAATTTTTTAAAGAGATGGTGAGGCCAGTCTATTCATAGTAGAGATTTTTATTCTGATAAAATACCTTAGATACCCATGTCTTTTGATTTTGAATTCCACCAATTTTTTATTCCAGTTCCTTAGCTCAAAGTCTTGATCTCTTGTAACAATCTTATCAGCATAGATAATTAGTATAGTAAACTTAACATCGTTCTGCTTGTCAAACAAGAAGTAATGAGCTTGTTTGAACCATGATTAACTTGCATCTTTTGACAACCTTTCAAGTAAAAGCTCTAGGTCTAATTGAGCTCGAAACTAAAATATTTTAATTTGCAGACCAAGTATGTCTGTCTAGAGTCACAATACCTAGAGGAGGATCAAAATAGCCTTCCTCATTTAAAACACCAATCAAGAATACATTTTTAACATCCAATATAAGAAATGGCTGGCCGCTAAAGATAGATTGGGCTAAAGTTTCAAATCAGTCAATCCTATAAGTTTGAGTGACTTATTTCGCAGCAAGTCCTGCTTTCTCTCTCAATATATCCATCTGATTGATACTTTATGATCAACAATAACCGCTCATGTTTTATCATTTCAAAAACTTTCACCTCCTCTTCAATTATCTCTCCATCTTTGGATTATTTAAGGACTCTTCAAATTTCAATTTCAATTTTATGGAGAATAGACGACCATATCCCTTTGTAGTTGCTAGAGGATGCCAAGTACCATCACAAGAAAAAGTGAGTTAGTGAATTTACTGAGTTCAACTTCGATTCAAGACAAGCTTCAAGAGGTAGGATGATATCACATCTTTGTAGATTCTTCTTTCGAGAGTAAACACATAAATCAATGGAATGTTGCAAACTCGGGTGAACATGAGTCTTGGAAGGTTGACAATATGTGTGGATTCAAGAATTATAGAGAAAACAGTACTAAAATTTTCTTCCACTTTAATCTCCCCTGAAGGGACTTTTTTCTTAAAGAATGATTGATTATCAAAGAAGTGGACCGATATAAATTTTTCTTCTCGATGGAATAATATTTATATCCCTATTGAATTCACATACGCACTAAAAATACACTTGAAGGCTTTAGGATCAAATTTATTTCAATCAAATTCATTATTGTGGGAAAATGCAGCACACTCAAACAGTACAAGATTATAAAGAACACGTGTTTTATAAAACCATTTGTCTGGATTTTTCAATTAAGGTAATTGTATGCAGCCAATTTATGGTACATTTGTATTTAACCAATATATAAAGTAACTAGTTGTTAGTAATATTTACGGGTGTTAGTGATAAACAAAATAATTTGTTTACACCAATAAGAAATTTCTACTTTTCAACCAGATGCATCGCTTTGCTGAATTCTCGGGGCAAGAACTTTGATTGATAAAATCACTTTGATTTAGCCAACTTTTTTAATGTGATTAAAATATTTTAAAACTCTATCAGAATGTAGGATTTGCATTTCAACATAGTATTATATTTAGACCATATTGTGAATGTTCTTGAACAATTATTTTGTATCAGATTTATCATTTAACATGTGTAACTAATACAAACAAGTTTGTTCATAGATAAATTGATGAATCATTTAAGATTGTGATAATGAACGAAACCCAGATGTCATTATGCAGTGAAAAATATTTGATAGCTTTATATGGCCAAAGTTTGAATGTAGGTGTTTAAGCTAAAAAGTTTCAGATTGAAAAATATTTTTTCACCAAACAAAGCAAGGAAATAAAATTTGAGTTATGAACTAGAATGACCTAACAAACAATGTTAAAACATAATTTGTTTCCCGTTTCAAGAGTAGACACATCTTTGTCAATAACAAGAGCATGATTACTCCCTTTAAAATCAACATCAAAATACAACAAACCTCTAACCTCATTACAACTATCAATCCTCCTCTTCCATCTCTGATCCTGAAATTCATAACAGTTGGACAAAAAGTGATTCCACAATTGTGATCTTTCACTACCTTGCTTATGGATAAAGGGTTTCAAGAGAAATTTGGAATAAGACATTTCAAACAAAGCTTAAAGTTAATTCTAACGGCCCCATCTCAACAATAAAAGATAAAAATCCATCAATAATTTTGACTTCTAAGATTTCCATGCGATAGAGTATAAGAGACAAACAAATGAGCACAACCTATCACGTGATGTACACCATGTCTATCATCCAACTTCTCGGCCTCTCTTTGTGCAGTTAAGAGCAGGAGAAAATGCATTTTTGAGCTAAAAGGAAGGAGCTACCAACCTATTTAGGAATGTGTAATTTTAAAGAATATCCAATTCCTCATTGTTTAAGGAAATATCGCCAGTATTTTCATTATTTTTCATCTTTAATATTCATCTTTAGAATCACTTTTAGTTTGATAAGCATTTCTATATGATGATTTTCAAAATTACTAAAATTTGTTTTGTTGGATTTTCGTGAAGTTCTCAATAGTTTTCTCTTGTGTGGTCAGTCTTTTTACAGGCAGCACACCAATAATTATCTCATTTCGCATGCTCTGGTCATCTCATTGTATTTCTTCTCAAAATTTCTAATGGTAAGACTAAATTCTTTAGTTATAGCATTTTTAGTAACTCCTTTAGTTATGAGTAATTTTAGTAACTCCAAGCATATCTCCTACTTTCTTCTTTACGGGTTTCAACAAATGCTTCTTCAATTTTAACAAGTGGGCAAATCCATACGATTCATCCACGCAAATAATCAGGATTTACAAAAGCCAAAAAAAATAAATCATAGGATCTTATTTTCTCCACAATTTTGCATGTACACTATCTGCACCAATTATTCAACTCTTAAGATATAAGTTATCATCAACTTGTCATGAGTGTTTGATACAAATCATAGCAAGAATTAGCGAACCAATTGCAAGAAATTAGGGCAGGCAAATATTTCATTTTAATAACACAAAACAATACAACCCAAATACGTAAAAGATAAACGCCTATAACTCGAGAGGTATGCGATCTCTCCCAAAACCTAACCTTAACACCTACAATTCGGCGGTAAGCGATCTCCCCCCAAACCTAATCCTAAGATTCAAAGACAAAAATCACAAATATCCAATCCTAAACATATTAGACGCTATTTATACCCCACAATAAAACTAATCAAAAGCTAAATTGCCTTTAAGCACATAAAAGATTAAATTGATCTTAGGCGCTGCTCTAACATTACTCCCCTCCCAAAAAGACACGGTCCTCAAGGTGAAAAAAAATTGTTATTAGATCATTTTGTATGGATCCTACGAGGCTTCATCATCTGACAATCATTTTCATTTAATCAGAAATTTGTGATGACCCTCATGAGTTCGAAATAAAGTCTTGTGCACATGCTTTGGCCAAATCCAAACCTATTGGTACTCTGAATTCAAGTCAATCTTGGATAACACGGCAACCCCAAACAACCTTTTCAGTAGCCGATTGATTGGCGTACTCTCTGCGAACTCGCATCACGTGCCTTTTCCATGCTTTGCAACTCCATTTAGAATCCTAGCCATGCGTCATGAATTGTCCTCATCATGATGTTGGGCTTTAATGAAGTCTTGCACAAACCAAAGTCACCGCGAAGCACCCCACTTTTGTTCTCCCATTTGAATAGTCCACAATGTCAAAGCAGTCCCTTACGCTCTCCCCTACTCTTTTTCACATGTCATGTTCCCATCATTACTATTGAATCGCTTTCCGCCTGAAAGGTGCAAAAATAAAAGGTACTAGCACAGTTAAATGAAGTCCTCCATCGGGTCCCACCCACCACGATTTGGTGTTCCAAGTATAAATCCTTTGAATCGATCTTCCCCCGCCCTGAATCACACGTCCCGTTTCGTCCACTACCTCTCGTTCCGAACCTCCTGATGCCGCACAATTCTCTCTAGATGTTGTCGCTCGAATTTGCTCCCGACTCCTTCATTGAATCTCACATGCTTTCATTCATTCCAATCATCTGGATGTCACCCTATTTCTTTGAAATGTTTCCGCTTAAATCTCCTTCTGATGTCTTCGCTAGATTTTGCGACTCCCGGCGCGCTTAGAACAGCGAAGCTGCAGTGAAGCCACACAATTCCTTAGCTCAATCCTATGGCTCCAACTTCGCCTAAAGTAGTGCGCTTCCCTGATGCCACACAATTTCTTCTTATTGTTGTCGCAGGTGTCCGATATAAACGTCGTCTCTTGATCCCGCTTCGGACTGAAGCCGTTGTGTGTGAAATTCCAGAATCATTTTCATCATTTTTTCAAGGGTTGTGAATCTCCCCTCTATAAATGACACCAACCCCTCTATAGAAATGCTCCTCCATTTCAAATTTGATTTGGCTCGCATCTTTCTTCAATTTCTACTCCAAAGTATCTACTGTTTTGGATGTCACTACTCCCAAGAAAATTTTCGATCACAAATGTGAGGCTTTGCACGCTCATTGGCTTCCCTGCTAGCTCGAATCGCAATTGTATCACACGGTTCGGTCATTGTACGTCGTGATCCCATCGTTTGCTTCCTCACAAGGTCGAATCAAGTGATTGCATCACTCTACATATTGCGATCCCATCATCTCTATGCCTGGATCTCCTTGCTAGGTCGAATCTCGCGATCCCATCGTCCATACGTCGTGATCCCATCGTCCACTTCTCAACTAGCTCTTATCGTTACTGTATCATAAGTGATCCCAGAGCACGTCGTCGCTTCCTAGTTAGCTCTTATCGCGAACTCGTTGGGAAGCTGACAGTATCTCAAGGTTCGTGCTTCAAGCCACGATTCTTCACGAAATTCCTGTAGGCGGCAATTATTCGCAAAATTTTTGTACGTGTAGATTTAATGTGCACACATTTAGGATTCTTGAAAGGCAGGTTTGGGTCATGTTTGTTTTGGTGATTTATGGGTTGTGTTGATGATTTCTTTGTTGGTTAATTGGATGGATTTGGTGACTTTTTGGGCTGCGGTTTTATCCTAGTTTTGAAAGGTTTAATTGCAGGTTTTTGGTCTGTTTTATGGGCTGAAATGACTATAATTTTGAGGCCTTTATCTTACACTTTATGTTGCCCCTTGTTGAAATACATGCTGGAGGATGTTTT
>NW_018236607.1:1061-1422 GCF_001263595.1 Phalaenopsis equestris | reverse complement strand
CTTATTTAGATTTGAAAAGGGTTAAGCTTTAACTGGTCATCACCCATGATTTGAATTTTATTTGAAAATCAAAATAGGGGCATTAAATTGATAATTATTGACTTCAAAAGTCATACCCCTAAGTCCATGATCATTTAACTTTAATAAACTTCTAAATTTTAATAATTTAGAAATTTAATTAAGAAAGTAAGATTGGTTTCTACCAATTAACCCCTTTGTGTTTCAAACATCAAATGAATTGATTAAGATTAGAGGTTACCCATTTTCCCTCCTTGAATTAAGCCTAAATGTTAATTAAGGCAAAATTTCCAAAATTACACATTTGCCCCTAAGGCTCTAACACTTCATAATTTGTCAAATT
>NW_018236607.1:0-984 GCF_001263595.1 Phalaenopsis equestris | reverse complement strand
TAGGATTTTTCAAAGAAAATTCCTAACTTGACCAAGGTAAATTATAAGCCCTTCGAATTCTTACTAGAGGTGTACCTAGACTAGATAAGCCTTTGAACAAAGTTTCTTAATTTTTTGAATTCCCTGTGATTTATTAGAATTATTTTAAGTATTGGGTTATTTAATAAAAATAAAATATTTTTTGTGGTGAAAGTTAAGTTTTGTATTTTTAAAAAATCTCCATATGGTCAGAGGACTTAGAGGAGAAAATTTTATAATTTTTTGATTTTTATTTGATTTATTGGGATTTTTTTAGTGAAAACTCATTTTTAGCCCTAAGAAATTATTTTAAGCATGAAAATTCAGTATCTTTATTTAGAAAATCAGGAAAAATATTCTAATCATTTCTAAGTGTTTAGGTTGCAATTTATAACTTTTTAATGAGTTTTATTACTTTTGTAATTTTTACGAATTTTTAATTATTTTAAATATTTAACATAGGCTAAAAATCAAATTTTTATTTTTAATATAATTTTATTTTTATAAAATATTCCTGATCATGGAGAACTCAAAAAGCCAAGTCCTCATAATTTTTTGAGTTAATTTTTTGAGTTATATCTCAATTTTTAAAAAATCATTTAGGTGTCAAAAGTGGCATTTATCTTTAAAAATCAACTTAAGTTGTCAAATGAACTCAAAATATTTTGAAATTTGTTTGATAAATTCTCTGGATCATAAATCATAGTGGAGATGAAAAATCAAGTTATTTAAATGTTTATATTTGACAAAATTAATTATCTTAGTGATTTGGTGTCTGTAAATTTAAGGGTATTTTAAATGAATTGACCCAATTTTAAATGAATTGACCTTAAATGAATTGACCCATGAAACTATTTCTAAAGGTTTCTCTAGTCATGGTGGACCTTCCAAATTTTTCTTAGGATTTTCTAATCAATATGATACTTTCCATGATTATTTTAACTAAATAATGTGGAATAACTTGAA
>NW_018236606.1:0-6217 GCF_001263595.1 Phalaenopsis equestris | reverse complement strand
TATTTTATCCCACATCACATTTGCTTCTTCTTAAAGTGTTATAAATCTTTATGCATAGATTTATAACACTAATGTTATAAATCTATGCATAAAAATATATATTTCACTTTTTAAAACTAATATTAGTGATATTTTTAATGTGATATTGAAAAATTAAGTAGTATGCATATAAATATGAAAAATTTAATATTAGATATGTATATCTATAAGAATTGTGGTATGATGTAAATTGCTCTTTCTTTTCAGAGGTATTTATATATGGGAACGCCGCTATTTAAATACCTAACACCTCAAAGTGACCGTCTACATCCTTGAGACCATAAATACGCTAATCTGACAAAAATAACACTTCTTGTCTCCTCCGTTTTGACCCGCATTGTCCGTTCCTCGCTCTGACCATTGTCGCTGTCGTCCGTCATGGCTTTGTCCCACCAATAAATCCGTTGATTTGTCTTCCATTCTTTCCGCAATACGTCTCATTCTTCCCACTCTCCAATCTTCGCAGAAGGTAACGAAGAGTTCCCAGGATCTCTGAAACCTCTTGTACAGCCTACTCCGCGCACAAACCCACTCCCCCTCCCCCAAATTTAAACACTTAACACCTAAAAGTGACCATCTACATCCTTAACACCATAAAAAAGCTAAAATAACAAAAAAAAAAAAAAAACATCTTGTCTCCTCCGTTTTGACTCTCGTTGTTCGTTCCTCGCTCCGTCCATTGTCGCTGCAGTCCATCATGACTTTCTCCCACCAATAAATCCATGAAATTTGTCTTCCATTCTATTCGTAAAAAGCCTCATTCTTCCCACTTTCTATTCTTCGCGGAAGGTAACAAAGAGTTCGTAGGATTTCTGAAACCTCCTGTATCGCCTGCTCCACGCATTTAAAGCCATGTTAATGTTTTGGTTTGATATATGTAAATACATAGGAATTGAGTTTCTTCTCTCTATCTCCCTATCTCTGATAAGTGTGGAAGCCATTTTAGTATTTTCCTCTTTCCTAATGAGAAGACTGACCTTATGCGTTAGTTACATGTTTGGTAATGTGGCATTAGATTTTGGTATGCTTGTAGTTCCTCTTGTTCTTTCATTGAATGAGAAATCAACCATACAAAAATACGACACCATTTGGACAATATCACACTTAAGTGAAAGGAGGGTTACATAATTCTCTTGTGTTTATACATTTAACACAAAATATTCATTTTTATTTATATAACATCCTAGTGTCTAAATTACATCAAAATCTATGCATGACAATATGTTTATTACTTTAGATAAATTTTGTTTTTATTTATATAACATCAGTGTGTAAATTACATCAAAACCTACACATGAAAATGTGTTTTTTTTTTACTCAAGATAAATAAGTGCTAGTGATATTTTGGTGTGATTTGGAGAATGGGTGTTAGAAATTTAGATGCATAAGAAGTTTGCGGCATGTATGTAAAATACCTAAGAATCAACACTTGAGATTATTAATTAATCTTTAGATAGAATTTTGAAATAGAGCAAAACGAATATTTTGTATTCTATTTTAAATGAGCAAATTTGTATTCTCCTAGTTCTTTATTAATATGTTTTTATGCTAATATTTAAGTTATTTGTTTTTTTTAATACTAATAGGTATTGTATTCATAAATGAGCGCTCAAGTCAATCATCTGGATCAAAGCGTCTCCTAGGAGATTGTCAAGTAGCATATCAATGCAATTTGCAATGTGCCATTTTCCTAAGCTATAAAGAAAATAATTTTGGAAGAGAATTTCTACGTTGTTCACTTAACCGAAAAAAAAGAGGAATGTGGTTATTTTACTTGGTTGGACGATGCTGACCATGCAACATATGAAATGGAGAATCAATCACGGTTTTCTGATGAGAGAACTATCAAGAAACTTGGGAGAATCTCAATACAAAACGAAATTATAATTTTTTAGCTCATTTTTTTTGTTTTTTGGAGTTGTATTTTGAATCTTTGATGTACTTTCAGATCACATTATCAGTGAATACAATACAGTTGTTTCATGTATATTGATTATTATCTACATATGCATGTTATGTGTTTGATTATATGTTAGAATCATCTTCTTAATGCATTAACGGTTATGCTTTCTACCAAGGGGCACTACATAAACCAAATAATGAAGGAACACTCAATTCCTATGTATTTACATATCTAATACCAAATAATGAAGGGAAGAATGCATATTAACCTCCATAACAACGTATTAGAATTTCACTACTATAAAACATATGAAATTAGACAAATTGCATAATCAAATTTCTCTAATTAAATCTGCACGGAAGCCTAACAAGTGAAATTATGGGACTTGTTAAACAACCCAATCAGCATTCTAGTTTTACCATTGAAATTTGAATGAAGAGCCAACAACAACTGTTAAAAATGTACTGGAATGAGTAACTTAGAACGCCAACAGAGAGACAATCTCAATACTAGCACGCTCCACAAGTCCAAATACAACCATATGCCACAAAATTGATTCAAAGTAGCAAGCAGAAAGACAGTGCTGAAACGGAAATCATCTCTTAACATAAAATTTTGAAATGCTAGGAGTCATGGTTGCAGAAATTTGACAGTTCAAAAAACTAAAAGGCTTGAAACGCTTGAATCTATGACTTGCAATTAAAGCTTAAAGAGTAACATCTTGGGGTCATGACCTCCACATGTTGGGCAAAATTTCAATCACTAATGGTCCCAAATCTGCTCCAACTAGTTTTTCTATAATTTTCTTAAAAGGAGATGAAACACTAGATTTTGTTGGTCGAGCAACTTTGCAGAGTACAATTAAGGCTTCTCCATTCTCATTTCTTAGCTTGTCACTTTCAACAAGCAATTTGAAACAAGGAAAAGTTCAGATGGCAAGTAAATAATCTCATAGTACCATAATTTCATATTGTTGTCCAAAGAATTTTGTCTCCAACCTGTTTTCATGCAAGCAGAAGATGCAAGGCAACCGTTTCACTTACAATAAGGGTCTGCTGCAATTGTTTCATCCCCACATTCATCTCCATTATCTTTAAAATGGATCAAATAAGCAGCTACAGAAACTTTTGCAGAAGAACATGTTTATTCTAACAGCATATCCACTGGAAGAAACAAAAAAACAGGAAAAACGAAGGATAGTGAAACTACAGTTCATTCTAGTGTCTAAACAACAAACAACTCCCAAAGGAAGTTAGATTTCCTTGAACTTATTTTTGAAGAAAATCTAAACTTGGGGACGTCTTTAAACAGCAAAAATTCATGTTTCCAATTATGTTCATTACATAGCATGCTCAGCTTCTGCCATACAGGAAATATTCAAAAGTGAAGTCAGTTTGGAGCATGAAAGACCTGCCCAGATATCCAGCAAATAGAAATGTAAAACAAGAAAAGTAACATTTTATAGTTCTTCAACCAATGATTCATCATCAATTCCCTCAATGAAGAACAAGAAACAAAATTTAAAGGAAATAACAATGGGAGATTCACATACATACCGCTGAATTATTGTGTTAAACTTTCCTATGGTTCGCCACGTTTAATGGCAAACTAGTAAATTTCCAAGAGGATTAAAACCTGCCAAACAGCAAAAATGACAACTTTAAATCCTACAGGGCCTTAGATCCCCTTTCATCACTGTTTTGCCTTAAATTCTAGATTAGAAGAGCTAAATAGTGTGAAGGGGGTAACAGGAAGGAAGAGAAATATGAGGGTATGTCGGGTAGGAGTGGAGTGGAAAAAGGAGATATATGGGAGTTTCAGAGAATGGAATGAATATTTTAGGCCCGTCATTACCTTCCGCTGGGATGAATGAAGCTTACGGAAAGAATGGAAGAGAGATTCGACGGAGTTATTGGTGGGAGACAGTCATGACAGACAGAAGCAGCAGTGGATGGACCGAGGAATGGAGAAGGTGGGTCAAAACGGAGGAGACGGGGAGTGTTACTGTTGTTATATTAGCTTAGGGTGTTTAAGATTTAGGGTGCCTTTGGGCAACTTGTGTTTTTCAAGATAAACAATTTATCCTGAAACGCGGCTCGAGGGTCGATCGTGGGGTTCGGCCCATGACCTGCGTTTAGTGTAAAAATGGAACCGCATTTTCGGATAAGCGGACAAAACACGCAATCCAAACGGTACCGCGACGCTTTCAAAAATGTCACCGCGCTTATAAGCTGCCCCAAACGGGCCCTTAAAGTCACTTTTAGGTGTTAGGTATGTAAATACCGACGGTTTCCTGTGGTATGTATGTAAATCGCCCTTCTTTATTTAGGGTTCAATCAAAGTAGGCGGACACAACAATTTATCATGTTATTTCTTAAGTTACTGCATTTCCTGTTAATGTTTCGTCAATCTGATGTATCAACTAACCAGCTCTTAAATTATATATAATGGGGCTTATAGTATATCAGTCATTAATGCTTCAATTTTAATTTTAAAGTAATATCTAACTAATATATTGTAGGGCCTAAAATAACATGGTTAAATAAAACAATGGGTGGTGTTTACATACATAACACGCATTCTTGTATATTTACATATCTAACACCTAAACACTACATTTATATCACCCAAACATTTCATATCACATTAAAATTATCACCATTATAACTTTTAAAAAATGAAATACACCATGCATAAGATGGCATATATGTAATAATTAAAGTTTACATGTTAGAGATTTAAATAAATAAGAAATAAGTACTTTCTCAAACAAGAGACAGTTACATACATGACAAAATTCTTAAATATTTGCATCACACGTAAACTTTGATCTTTAGAAGCATAGTATTCAAATTTTTAATTTCACATAAAAAAACACAATTAATTTATTTTTAAAAGTAAAATACACTTCCATACATAGCTTTATGACACCGACATATTATAAATGTAAATATAAAGGTTTAGATGTCAATATGTAAATGAGTTATAATTGTGTCCAAAACAAAGTTAAAAAAACTAATCGGACATTAAACCCTGTACACTTCCTGAAACCGGGAATATATTTTCAAAATAGTGAAATATACTGAAATATTTTTATTTCACAATGCATAATATTGAAAAAAAAAAAAAAAACTCATCTTAGAATGATTTTCATCACCAGCAAAATTACAATGTTGTCCTGTCATCAAAAGCACATGACTTCCAAATATTCCTTGGTTTAATCCTTTTTTGTTAGTATGGCACTGTCAATGTCCCCCAAAAAGCTCAGCATGATGAAGACAGGCACAACAAACAAATTACCGCTGGAATTTTTAAGGAAATTCCCTAGTGGACATAGTTTTCAAATTTCACTTCAAGCTAAAGTTAAAACAAAGTCAAGGCGTGTCAACTACAGAAAAGAAATGGGGTCTATTCTAATATCAGGTTTTGGACTTATAAGACCGGTCCTTGTTATATAATATTAAATGCAACTATTTAACTTTCTCAAAAGCAGCCTTTAAAATGGAGATATTGCAAATATTATAACATTTGCGTTTTGTCGATAACATCAACAGAAAAATGATGTCATACAAAGGCTATTTTTTAAAAAAATAAAAAGATGGACTATGCGTTCATCAGATCAGTCACATTTTCGTGTAGATGAAGAGAGCTGTTAAAATAAACATGATGTCATTGATTATATAGTAAATAAATCATAATTAGGAAACAAAAATAAAGAAAAAGATGAAATAAAACAATCATTTACTGCAATGTTTGTCTTAGATTAATAATGATAATAAAAAAGAGGATGAAACCATATCTATAGATAAGAATCTCATAAAGTAATCAAAAACAAACTCAAACGCTCAATTACTCGGTGCAGCACCTTCCAAAATCTGAGACACTTAAGGATTTTTTTCCAACGTGACATGAGGGCTTTGAAACATTAGGCACATGGCGCAGACACTCAATCAAACGTGCCCGAGCGTAAATAGAAAGCGGTATTTGGGGCCCACCGGACTCAAATAACGTTTGGGGCTCTTATAATAGCCTCAGACCTTTCCTTTTTTAATATATATATATATATATATATACACTATATACAAAAGAATGGTCGGAGGCTATCATACGAGCCCCCACCCACCCTCATGTGCCTAACCACTTAATCCCGCACCACAAGGCAGATGGACTTGGGCAAGATCGAACACGTGACCCCAAGGGACTTAAGCAATGTTGCACTACCAAAGAGTCACGGCTAGATGCACACACACACGCACACACACACACACACACACA
>NW_018236605.1:0-1091 GCF_001263595.1 Phalaenopsis equestris | reverse complement strand
GTCCATCTACAGTGAGAGGTGCCTTGGATGCAATTTGAGATTTGGTTTCAAAGGAGAACATTAATAATTTAAAGGAAATTAGGGTGTTCAATTTCTTTGACATGCCCGCATATCCTCAGGACAATATCATGATTTTACATATTCTGAGATGTTGGGATAATGAGAGGGGTGTCTTCAAAATGAGTGGAAATGAGGTTAAGTTACATGCTGACCACATGACTTTGTTGATAGGGATGCCGAACAAAGGAGAGCATGTTTCATGGAAAAAAGGACCCCAATCAAATGTGGATGACAGACAAATAAAGAACCAACTGACAAACTTTTTTTGTAGAAGGAGCTTCCACCCCACCTTTTGAGTAGTTATACTTGAAATTCATACTAACATCAACATAACACAATAATAACACAATATGCGTAACAAATCAAAGGCAGGAGTAATACCAGAGTAACACCAGAATAACACAAGAGTAACACCAGAAAAACAGAAGCCTAAAACCATAATAACGCAAAAATAAAATACCATAGTAATACCGAAAACAATGCCTCAATGAATAGAACCCAAAAATCAAAGGCAATAAACAACATAACAATGGAGTAATATCACAGTAACACCAGAATAACACGAGAGTAACACCAAAAAACCAGAAGCCTAAAACCATAATAATGCAAAAAGAAAACCATAATAATATCAAACCACACTGTAGAACAGCACCCAATAACACTACATCAACACCAACATGTACATTAGATTAAACTAAACCCTATACCACCTAAACGGTACTAAATCAAAGGCAAGAAACAAGAGTAATACCAGAGTAACACCAGAATAACACAACAGTAACACCAAGACTCACTTGATCTTGATCTTCAAAGTTCAGGTTGAATGATGACATCTCAATGTTCATGGAGACTTCTGGCATCTCAACGTTAATGGAGAATTCGACTTCTGGCATCTCAACGTCCATGGAGAATTCCAACAATACCTAACTATGGCGGAGCTGTGAACAAACCAGCGAAATACTTCTTCACCCTGCGAACAGAACAACTTATTAGCGAGAAATAATTTTATGCTGGCGGGAAATTTTTCAGGA
>NW_018236604.1:0-577 GCF_001263595.1 Phalaenopsis equestris | reverse complement strand
CTTCTATAACTCCCTTAGGATAAGTAACTGGACGATCCGCTAACTGGAGAGTTACAGAAGTTGGTGAGACTTCTCCTAATCTTAATCTTTTGAAGATTAATAGAGGCATGAGATTAATGCTGGCTCCCAAATCACATGAAGCTCTTCCATAAAATTTTTCACCGATAGCACACGGTATAGTGAAACTACCTGGATCTTTTAATTTTTCAGAAAGCTTTTTCTGAATAATTGCACTACACTCTTCGTTAAGTGCAATAGTTTCATTATCAGTAAACTTTCTCTTCTTATTCAAAATATCTTTCATAAACTTCATATAATTGAGCATTTGCTCTAAAGCATCTACAAAGGGAATATTTACCGTTAATTTCTTAAAAATTTCTAAAAACTTGGAAAATTGTTTATTTTGTTTGTGTTGCTTCAATATTTGAGGAAACGGTGGTGGAGGTTTCTCCACAGTAATTTTCGTTGGTGTAAGTGGATATTCTAAATCTGGGTATTCTTGATCCTTTTCTTTTTCTGTACCCACTTTCTCTTTTTTAGTATCCATTTCTTTTTGCACTCTTGTTTCTAATTCTTT
>NW_018236603.1:0-395 GCF_001263595.1 Phalaenopsis equestris | reverse complement strand
TATTGTGTTCTGAAAATATTTCCGGTGTTATAATAGCACAATTACACATCAATACCACCACAATAACACCTGAATAACATGGAATAACACAGGAGGAATATTCTCCTGTGTTACCGGGTCGGATCACAGGAAAGCGCAAGCGTTTTCCTGAAGCCACATGTCCGCATATGAGTGGACTCCGGACATAGCTCTACGTCTAAATTTTCCCAAAACCACCTCTGAATCCGATGCGGCTTAAGAATTTCTTTGACCGCATTGTGAGGAGCCATTTTGCAAACTTTTAATTTTTTTAATGCAATATTTTAATTTTTTTAAAATGCCTTAATGACCTTTGTCGCAGCCATGTTAGTTGGTAATTAAATTTAACATAGAGTTTATAATAGAATAAATTTATC
>NW_018236602.1:0-863 GCF_001263595.1 Phalaenopsis equestris | reverse complement strand
CTAATCCCTTGAAATTTTTACTGAAGGTAGACTTAAACCAGGGGAGCCTTTGGATCAAATTTCATGATTTTTTGAATTTCATTTGAATTTTAAAATTATTTTAAATTATGGGGTATTTATTAATTATAATTTTTTTAATGTTGAAAATTAAGTTCATATTTTTGAAAAGTCCTCTAGAGGTTATAGAACTTAGAGGATAAAATTTCATATTTTTTTTTATTTTATTTGATTTATTAGAATTATTTTTAATGAAAACTCATTTTTTTAAAAAAAAAAGTTATTTTTTAGCTTTGAAAATCAGTTACTTTATTTAGAAAATCATAAGTTTCCATTTTAAATATCATTTTACTTTTAGAAAATAACCTTGATCACAGAGAACTCAAAAATAAAATTTTTATAAATTTTTTAGTTATATTTTGATTTTTAAAAATCATTTAAGGGCCAAAGTGTTGTTTATCTTTAAAAATCAACTTAAGTTACCAAATGAACTCCAAATCATTTGAAATTTTTATGGTAAGTTTTTTGGATTCTAGATAATAATGGAGATAAAAAATCAAGTCATTTTGTTGTTTTTATTTTTCAAAATTAATTATTTTAGTGATTTGGGGTTTGTACAGATTAGGTGTATTTTGAATGACTTTGCTCATGAAAATTATTTCTAAAGACTCTTTGGTCATCATAAACCTTCCAAAATTTTCTTTTATTTTTATAAGCAACATGCTAATTTCCAAGGTAAATTTAAGCAAATAATGCATATAAATTTGAAAAATGTGATTCTATGTCTAGGGACCTTCATTGACTTTGAAAAAATTTGGGAATGTTCCCTCGGATAGAGGCAACAACATGCTAAAATTTCAAGCCAT
>NW_018236601.1:0-1546 GCF_001263595.1 Phalaenopsis equestris | reverse complement strand
CACTTCTAGGAGTTATGTGGGTAGACATCCTTAAGGGGCAAGTTATGGTATTGAAGGATCTTCACCACCTTCAATTGCAATGGGGCCTGTAGTGTCTGATAAGTGTCTCTGATTGATTATATTACTTTCTAAACCTTATTAAGTGATGTTGAATAAAACTTAGTTTACTATCATGGTCATAAGTCTTTATGGGTAAATTTGAAATTATGGAAAAGGTTGAGTGAGGCAAGCTTGATTCTTATGAAAGGGTTGCATCACCATCTAACCAATGATCTAGTGCTTTCAATTAGTAAGTTATTTTCTTTTTAACATAATCCCTTCACCTTAGAATCATCCAATTCAATTAACTTCCAAAACACAATAATTTAGGAAATTATATGTTTGTCATTTTATAGAAAATAGAATGAGTTGGTTTTTATCCCTTAACCCTCTAAAATCCTATCATCTCAAAGAACTTATTATGATCACTGTTACCCATTTCTCTCTTTCGTTTTACCTAAATTTTGATTAAGGCTCAAAATCCCTTAATTATCATTTTGCCCTTAGGGGTCTGCACTTAATAATTCTTTAAGTTTAATTAAAATTGCTTTGAAGATTTGTTGTTACCTCACTAATGGGTCTACTAGAGCATAGAAGAGGATTTATATTAATCTATTTTTATTTAATTTTTAATAATTATTTTAGTCCAAAATAGGGATTTTCAAAGATAGATAATTTAACCAAGTGAATCTAACTCTCTATCCTTAATAAAATTTATTAAACATTAACTCAGATTAGAGGACTACTTAGGAATAATCTTTGTGAATTTTTTAATTATATTTAAATTTTTACAATTTGTAGTGAATTTTTTAATTATATTTTAATTTTTACAATTTGTTAAATATTTTAATGAATAAATAAATAGAAAATATTTTTTTTATTTTAGAAATTTTTTTTTTAATATTTTTCATTGGTCTCTTTTACTCCAAAGAACTCAGAGAAATAAATTTGGTATTTTTGTGATTTTTATTTTATTTATTGTAATTATTTTATCAACAAATTAAGAAAAGTACATTTATTTATTTAAAACACCTTTTTAAACCTCGGATAATTTGGAGTAACTTCGTATTTTTGGTTTTTTATGGTATGTTTTGTATTTTTAATTATTTAAAAATATAAAAATACCTTAAAAATAATTTTTTTATTTTAATCTCCATTTTACTTTTTTTAGGTTCCTCTGATTATGAGGAACATTGCAAACATCATAGTTTACTGATTTTTCTTTTATTTATTGCAATTATTTTAAGCCAAAATTAATATTAACTCAGAAAATACTTATTTACATTAAAAATAATTTTTTTGGCTTCCACATTCTTATAGTTGCCTCATAGGATGAATATATGCAACTTGGCTCATTTTAGTAATTATTTGAATTACTTCTTATTTTTCTAATTTTTAGTGATTTTTCTTGATTTTAAATAAGAGAAATAGTTTAATAATTTTATAAACATTACTTTTATTTTTTAATATAATTCTCTGACCATAATGAACTCACCAAATAAGATTT
>NW_018236600.1:6781-7553 GCF_001263595.1 Phalaenopsis equestris | reverse complement strand
CCCAACTAGTCTATCCAACATTTGATCTAGAAAGGAAATGGAAAATGATAAATGCACATTCTCCACCTTGTAACTTATCTAGTAGGTATTAATTCAAAATGTTCATTCACAGTTACAGTTACTTCTCCCTTCTTAGTAACGCAGTGAATTGGACTAACACATGCGCTATCTAAAATTAGGTAGATAATTCCAGCATCTAAGCACTTTAACATTTCTTTCTTAACAACTTCTTTAATAACAGGATTCAGCCTCCTTTGAGGATCAACTCTGGGTTTGCAGTTCTCTTCCATATTAATTCTATGCATACAAATTGAAGCACAGATTCCTGTAATATCGAAATTTTCCATCCAAAGACTTTCTTAAAATTTTTTAAAATTTTCATCAACCTTTCTTCTTCTTCCATCATTAATTTTGAGGAAATTACAACTGGTAAAGTAGAGGAATCTCCTAAAAAGACATATTTTAAATGTTCAGGAAGTAACTTCAACTCAAGTTCGGGAGGTTTTTCAATTGATGGACAAAATGATTTATCTTTGTCTATCGTGTCAAAAATTTCAAAACTTTCTTAATCATAGTTTGAATCTTCTTTAAAAAGTTCTTCACATCAATCTAATTCCTCTTCTTGCTCCTGTTTCAAATCTTTTTCTTCATTTTTTTTTCATAAGCTGTTTTTTTTTCATAAGCCACTTAGACATCTTATAACATCCATCCTATAACATTCATCATCTTTACCTTTTGCAGGATATTTCATTGATCTAGAAACCTTTTGCAG
>NW_018236600.1:0-6736 GCF_001263595.1 Phalaenopsis equestris | reverse complement strand
TTTGATCATTAACAGATCATTAACCCGCATTGTTAATTCCCCTTTCTGCACAACTATCATTGCTCTTCTTGTGGCTAGGAAAGGTCTCCCCAAAATGTGAGGTATCACTTTATCTTCCTCCATATCTAACATAAATAAATCAATAGGAAAGATAAATTGATCCACTTTCACTAGGACATCTTCTATAACTCCTTTAGGGTATGTTATCGAATGATCCGCTAACTGCAGAGTTACAGTAGTTGGGGTTATTTCTCCTAATCCCAATTTTTGAATATTGATAATGGCATAAGGTTAATGCTTTCACCTAAATAACATAAAGCTTACCCATAAAATTTGTCTCCTATTGCACATGGAATTGTAAAGCTATCAGGATCTTTAAGCTTAGCAGGAAGCTTTTTCTAAATTATAGCATTGTACTCCTGACTGAGTGCAACAGTCTCATTATCTTCAAACTTCCTTTTCCTATTGTGAAAATCCTTCATAAAATTTACATAGCTTGGCATTTGTTCTAAGGCTTCAGTAAAGGGAATATTAATTGTAAGCTTCTTAAATATTTCCAAAAATTTTGAAAATTGCTTATCCAACTTGTGCTGACAAAGTCTCTGGGGAAATGGAGGTGATGGTTTTTCCAAATCAATTTTAAGCAGAGAAACATATCTCTCAGAATCTTTTGGAGCATCCTCTTTTGATTCTTCAATTTCTTCTCTCTCTACTAATTTCTTTTTGAACCTTCCCTACGTTCCAACTCTCTTCCGCTTCTAAGTTGAACGACTTTTACTTGCTCTTTATTCGATCTTTTGGATTTGATTCAGTATTACTAGGAAGTGTTCCTTGGGATCTATTACTTAACGAATTTGATATTTGCCCAAGTTGATTCTCAGTATTTCTAATTGTAGCTCTTTGACTTTGTAATTGATTTCCCATTTATAGCACCACTTCTTCTATAGAAAACTTCTTCTCCTTAAATTATGTATTACTGTTGGAACTTAGAGGATAAGTAGATCTATAATTATTATTCCCTTTATTGTTCAAGTTTCTCAATGGTTTTACATGGTTTTTCCCCCATTGTTGATTATTACCACCCGAATTATTATTTCAGTTAAAATTGGGATGGTTTTCCAACATGGGTTATTATAAGTTGGATATGGTTAGTTGCTTATTATTTATGGCATTCAAATTTTCTAATGATGCTTGAGAATCTACCATTTGGCCTAATGAATTCTCTTCAATCATGGAAATTTGTTGAAAAAAATTCAACAAATTATTCTAACTTCCTTGAAATTGTAGCAACTTGATTTACTAACATAGTAAATGCATCAGATTCATGAATACTGGCTAATTTCTTAGGATTCACCCTCTCAGAAGGCCATTAAAAATTATTGGTAGTCATTTCATCAATTAAAGCATAGGCGTCGTGAAATGGTTTTGACATCAATGAACCACCAGTAGCGGTATCAATAATTGATCTAAGAGATCCAACTAATCCATTATAAGAAGTTTGAATTATTAACTAATCTGGTATAGCATGGTGTAGACACTTTCTTAAGAGTTCTTTAAATCTTTCTCATGCTTCATAAATAGATTACCCTTCAAACTGATTAAATGATGGAATATCATTTCTAAGCTTCACATTTTTTTATGGTGGACAATATTTAGCAAGGAATTTTTTTGCTAAATCACCCCAAGTTCTGATAGATCCAGGTGCTAATGAATTCAACCATATCTTAGCTTTATCTCTCAGTGAGAAAGGAAATAACCTAAGTCTTATGGCATCATCTGATACATGTAGCGCATTATTCTAGAAAATTGGTAAGATGTAAATTTGGATCTTCAGTTGTTCAGTTGGTGATCAATCTTCAGTTGGTGATCACCCAAATTGATTATTTGATATCATTTGGATAATAGTAGGTTTAAGCTCACCTAAGTGGATCTTTAAAGTCCTTATGTGATTAAAGTCCTTAAAGTCCTTAAGCTCACCTTATTGGTGATCACCCAAGTGGATCTTTAAAGTCCTCTAACTCTACACCCTTCAAAGATTTATCTTATGAATTACATTCTCATTCATACAACCTTATGTGTTTCTTTCGAATTGTTGACTGAGATAATACCAGCCCTATTCTTACATGTTCTCATAATAAATTTTAACATCTGGATAGGCCAAATCAAGAAGTAAATGAAGTGCATGGATTTAAATCATCATAACTTCTTCCAACATTAAAGATCAATACTCTCCATAACTTCTATCCAACACTTTTAATTACTTATCATTTTAAGAAAAAAGGTAAAGAAAATTACTCAGAATTCATGGAAAAAATAAAACCACACTTTAGTTTAAAAGTAGAAAACATTTTCAAACCAACAAAATTCTCAATTAAAATCAAAAGTAGTCTAAAAAAAAAGAGAAAAACTAATCTCAAGTCCTCCACCAAACTCTTGAAGCTCTTTTGAATCTCTTATCTTATACAACACTCTTAATAAAAAAACTAAAATAAAAAGGATAAATATGTGGTGCCTGAAAATCTCTCCAACTAACTCCCCAATTTTAGAACTTAGAACTTTCAAAACTTTGAACTTTCAAAACTTTCCAGTACTTTCAAAGACCCCTTTCAAAGTCTCAATATTCCTTCTTTTATAATTCTCCAAAAGGTTCCTTGGTATCTCTTCAAAATATGTCTTGATTCAATGTATTTCCCCAAGAGATGCATCCTTTTGCAATAATTTTGGTACATTGTGGTTGTAACCACCTATTAAGCCAATAGGTACCTCAAAAACCTCTTCAAAATTTACAAAAACCAAATTTACTCATCTAATAACTGCCACTGGTGCTTAAGCGTGGAGCCTCTGGCGCTTAGGTGCAGCCTTCTCTATTTAACCGGCCCTTAAGCGTCGGATCTAGAGCTTAGGAGCCAAAACACTTTTGCACATTTTTCACCTATTTGCTCCAAGTTTGATCCTTTTTCACTCATTTAAGCATTTTTCACCTTTTTACTTGTACATGAAAGAAAAACACAAAAATACCTTCCATTAAAGTGCAATATCTCAAAAATAGGTATAAAAATGTGTCTAAAAATATTATATATTTTAGGCGTATCAGCTGCCCATAATGCTAGCTCCAAGCTCTTTGTCGTGGCAAGTTTAGGTTTTCTATTGTGTCAAGTATAATGTCAAATCAGATATCGCTAAGGGTCATAGTTAATTAAATATTATGGGGCATATTAAATTTGATTAGAGCGACACTGGTTAGGATCCTACGGTTCCTACGGTTCCCTTATTTTACGGTTCCCTTATTTCGGCACCACTATTTTCTCTTGGATTCACTTAGTCCAAATGAATTTACTAAATTCAACTTAATGAGTTCCATACTTTTAATTAGACCGTGGGAAATCTCATTAGCAACCGTAAGCTACTTCATCAGAGGGATTCTCGATCATCAGATAGTGATGTTTTACTTTAGTTGAAATTTTTGTTTTGTGATGTTTGTGATTAAATTTTGAGTTTAATTATATTTTGAATGTTGGGGGGTAAATTTTATCTTAATTGACTTTTATTTTTGGTTTTAGTTTTATGGCTATCCAAGCAGTTTTGGTTTTCATGCAGGGTGACATCGTTGTTTAACATGCAAGTTTGAGGCAAGAAGTACAAAAAGGTAAATGGAATAATTTAAAAGCGTACCTATTGATTCTTCTCGTTCTTCCACCTGAAGGGTTAGTACTTGCAAGGCATGTATATAATGTTGCAGAGAATTTAAATTGCAGGAGTAGATGAATGTTTAGCAACCAATCCCGAAGGCATGACTTTATTGAATCTCAAAAGATCATAGTGGATGGTTTTAGAACAAAAATATGACAAGTCCAATTAGCCCTACAGAATGTTCAATAGATTTCAAAATGATCGAGGCATGGACCACTTTGAAGATTTCTTGAAATATTCTGAGTTCATTTTGGATTTATCATATTTCTCCATTAATCATTCGAGGTTGAAGTGTGACTATCCCATTGCTCAGTGAAACTTGATAATTTAATTATCCCAAGGATAGGATACCCAATTAATCACTTGATGTTTCATTTATAATTTACGTGAGTGGTTGCCCTTAATGCAAGTTTAAGTCATTTAAGATTGTGGTGCCCACAATTAAGGTCAGGCTTGTAGTGTTTAAAGATGTTAATTTTCAATCATGTTGTTTTCTAAATCTGATCAATTGATTGTATACATCGATCCTATGTCACTACTAAGCCCTTAACAATCATGATAAGTGGAATGGTAATTATCAAAATTTTGATCTAAGTGATATATGTTCTTATTAAAAGATCACATCATCATCAATCTTCGGCTCAAGATAAGCAAATTATCATCTTTTCTATATTAAGCTCGTCACTTAAGAATCATTTGATCTTAGTTTACTTGTTGATGTTGTGTCAAGGTGGTGAGTGAGTTTCTACCTTTTTGTCCCATTGTATTTCAATCATCCAATCATATTCATTAAGATCAAACTTTCTCATTTTCCCTTGGTTAACCCTAAATTTTGATTAAGAACCAAAATCTAAAATGACTATTTTGCCATTGGGGTACTTTACCTCGTAAGTCATTAAACACACTCAAATGACTTGAGCATTTAGAGTGGCATATCCATGAGTTAATTGAAACATCAGAAGAGAATAATGTGGTTTTCGTTTGTGTTTTTAAATTTAGGAAATAGGGTTTTCAAAATTGATTTATTTAACTTTCCAAAATAAAGTTTTTTTTTTATTTATGAGAAAATTATTGGAGGTTTCCTTGAGTCAGAGAAATACTTAGGCAAAATTTCATGGTTTTTTGAATTAAAATTTTTTTCTATTATTATTTAATTTTGGATCAATTTCAATGATTTAATTAAATAGAAAATAATGTTTTAATTACCAAAATTATTTAATATTTTGATTAGACCTCTCTGAGTTCAAAAAACTCAGAGAATCAAACCATGTATTTTTATAACTTTTTAATTTATTTATTATGATTATTTTAATGAGAAAATAAAGAAAACTCACTTTTAAGCCTTTTGAAAAAAAATTTTAACTTAAAAAAATTGAGAAAAATATCCTAACGAATTCTAACTCATCAGGGAAAGATTGTATAAATTTTGAAATTTTTTTTTTGATTTTTAAAAATTTTGATTATTTTTAATTCAAAATACATCTTGAAAATGACATATTTTCACAAAAATAGATTTATTTTTTATAAGTGCCCTTTATCATAAAGAACTCTGAAAACTATTTTTCATGATTTTTCTAAGCTTATTTAATTTATTATAATTATTTTTGTACAAAAATATAAAGTTTCTTTAAAAATCAAATTTAGTGCTTAAACTAAGCCAAATAATTTTTTGAATTTTTATAATAAGTAAATATGATTTTTATGCACAATGTGGAACTAGTTTTGTCAATTTTTGATAAGTATATAATTTACATAAATTAACACAAGTTGTATACATTTGATTAAATATAGAAAGGTACAAAATAATTCAAAAGATCATAATATTTTCTTAGACTTCTCTAACCATAGGAAACCTACTAAAATTATCCTCATAATTTTCCAAATGATATTTTGATTTATAAAATTAAAATAAGCCAAAATGGCCACCCTAGCTTGAAAATTAAGGCTAGAAGTATAGAGATGTCTTCTGACCTTGGAAAAATCAGAGAACACCCCCTCTGTGATGAGGAATAAATCTTAGAAATTTCAAGCCATGGTGAGTCATATTTAGTCATGGACAATTGAAATACCATAGAGGGTATTTTTATTTTATTTTTATAATCTTTCTAGAGAAAGATATGAATATTTGAAGTTCAAGTATTAAAATAAATTCATAAAATCCATATTTTCTACTTATCCACGCGATGCCACCACATCCTACGATGGCTCTGAGCTCACACACGCCGCCACCCACCCAAGCTACCACGTACCTGCTTTTTGCTCTAAAAATTCATCCATCTCAACCTCCTCCATTGATTAAATAAACGCACGATCGGATGGCTTCCCGTTATCGTCCCCAAATGACGTAGCGTGAGAACCGTTCACACTAAACCCCCTAAGATCTTCACCTAAACTCAAAAAAATTACATGGGGTTTGTTTCTAGACTTTCATCTACTCAATAAAAACACATCTATATGATTAATCAAGTATGAAATGAAGCCATCGCAAATGGAGAATCAAAAGAAGCTCGGGCTAGGTTTGAGCTCAATACCTTTGTCTAAGAGGGGAGGCCTCAATCAAATGGTTCTGGTAGCTTTGGTTGAGTCCAAAAAAACTCCAGATGAATTCCTATGCTTTGGTGAATTTTCTAGCTATGAATTCGGTCAAACTCGATTTCAGGTATTTGTTAGAGCTAGGTTAGAGGCTATTTAAGAGGGGGATTTTGTGGGGGATCAACTCCTTTCACTGTGGAGATGGTGTATGCACAATTAATTTGAGTTTGGTTAACTATGGATTGTGGAGAAGAATGTCCTAGTTTTTGCCTAATTTTGAGCTCAAAATTGAACTCTCACAGGGGGAACCAGAGGGGGAAGATGGTTGGCTTGAGCTTAAGAATGCTTAGAGAGTCTCTGGTGTTTTGGTAAAGTTTCCCCTAAGATTTTTGTTTATTCTTCTTTGTCCATGGAGGGGGTTGATTAAATAAAAAGGCTTTGGCTGGTCACCAAGGTCAATTGGTGGGGTGCAAATTGAAGCTTAGGTGGAGGGATGAAGAGCTCTAGTGACCAA
>NW_018236599.1:0-407 GCF_001263595.1 Phalaenopsis equestris | reverse complement strand
GATGTTCAAAGTCTTTCAAAATTTTTAATTAAAAACATTTTTACAAATTATAAATTGCCAAGAGTAATCATTACCGATGGAGGATCTCATTTTAGAAATGCTACAATTGCAAGATTGGTAGAAAAATATAATATAATAAATAAAACTGCAGCCACATTTCATCCCAGACTTATAGTTTGGCAAAATTTTCTAATCATGATATTAAAAGAATTTTGGAAAAAATTTTAAATCCTAATAAAATGGATTGGTCTGTTAGATTAGATACGGCAATACGGGCATACAAGATAGCTTATAAGACAACTATAGGAACGTCCCCTTATAGATTCATTTTTGGGAAGACTTTTCACTTACCAGTAGAATTGGAGCGTAAAGCTTATTGGACCATAAAGTAATTTAATTTCAATTTG
>NW_018236598.1:0-473 GCF_001263595.1 Phalaenopsis equestris | reverse complement strand
ATGGTTATATGGCTATCCTGATGGTTTTATTTTTCTTGCAGGGTGACAACTTTGCTTAGCATGCAAATTTGCAGGTATAAAAGTACAGTATGAAAGTACAAGAAGGATAACGCTGAAAACTGTAAAAGTGTACCTAGCGAGTCTTCTCGTTCAACCACCTCAAACTTAAAATGCATCTTAAGGCAGTTTTTGAAGAGAAGGAAAAGTAATTTCTGGTGGTTTTCCTAACCTTATGTCATATTTTGGCGAGTCCTTAAAAGTTTAATTGAGGATGATTTCATTAAGCAAAGAATATTAAGTTTAATAAGCCTCTGAGCTATCCAACAAGTTAGGAGGGGGAAGCAGGTCCATGCCTCCCTCTCACCAACTAGTGAAATGTCTTGAGTCCATTTAAACTTATTATGTTGCCTAATGGTTCATCCTACAAATACCCTTATGACTCAGTGAACCCTGATGTCTCAATTATCCCTAAG
>NW_018236597.1:0-361 GCF_001263595.1 Phalaenopsis equestris | reverse complement strand
TTCCACTCTCCTTCCGGTGGAACAAATCCTGGCCTATCATCAGTATCATCAGCCTCTCCTTGAGTATATGAATTATAAATCTGATAGAACGGACGATGGTGAAGAACTCTGGTTTCTGTGGTTGAGTCTTCTTCAATCCATTTGTTTTTCAAATACATAGTCTTGTCTGCTTCTTCAACAAAACTAGTATGGCTAAATTGAATCTTAAGTTGTCATCCCATATGCTTAAGATGTGCGTTAACTTCCATCACTTTTGCTTCAATTGAAACCACGTCAACCTCAATTTTAGTGATTTTATCTGGTATCCCGTCAATATTGACGGGAACGAAACCATTGTATAACTCTTGCGCACTCTGACTAA
>NW_018236596.1:0-750 GCF_001263595.1 Phalaenopsis equestris | reverse complement strand
CTAAATTCGTGGTTAGGTTGAGAGGATATTGGCTCCCACTTCAGAGCTTTCACTTCTCCCTTCCCTGAGAGCTAACAACACACTTTAGTTTTTAAACAACTTGACCAAATTGGGGATTTTAGTCAGTCAACCCAAAATCTCCAATTCTACGCTCATCAAAATATATTTCTCTATTTATTTGCACTCAACCCCATGGACTACATTCTCAATCATGAAATTGAATGTGACTCTTACCTTATTGTAGAAAGCATAGCCCTTTCAGATCTTATGTTTCTCAATAAATTTTAGCATTTCAATTGGCTAGATTGAAAAGTAAATGAAAATCAGAGATCAAATCATCATAATTTATCGGCATTTAAAAATCTTGCACAAAAAAATTAATTCTTCACAAAATAATATCTCATTGCAGAGAGAAGGACAAAGAGGACTACTCAGAATTCATGAGAAGAATAGGACAAAACATAGATTGTATATATAAAAACAAGTTTACAAAATAAAGAAAGAAAAGAAAACAACTTATCTCACACTCCTTCTCAAGCAAATCCTTTGAAGTTTTCTTTATACACTTCTCTCTTTATAATCACACTCAATTCTCTCTTAGAATTATATGAAGAAGAAATTTCTCACATTCCTCTCCTTTTACAAGTCTAGAAGAAAATCCTCTCTAAAACCTAAGACTTCTCTCCAAGACTTCTCACGCCACCGCACGCCACCGCACGCCACACTCCACTACACTCCTCTTCTTAAGAG
>NW_018236595.1:0-1702 GCF_001263595.1 Phalaenopsis equestris | reverse complement strand
GAGTGAGATCGAGCCAATAACTGCAAGAGCAATCCAAAATCGTCAGCGTAGCTATCCAAGGCACTCATTTTTCCCTTGGTTAATCCTAAATTTTGATTAAGGCGCCAAAATCTAAAATTACCACGTTGCCCTTGGGGCACTTCACCTCATAGCTCATTAAACACAACTCAAATGAATTTGAGAGTTTAGAGTGTCATATCCATGAGGTAATTATAATGTTAGAGGAGAATATGTGGACCTCTCAAAATTTTAATTTGATTTAGATAATTATTTAAATTTAGAAAATAGGATTTTCAAAAGTTAATTTATTTAATTACCAAAATAAAATTTATATTTATGGAAAAATTATTAGAGGTTCCCTAAGGTCAGAGAAATGCTTAGGCAAGATTTCATGATTTTTTGAATCAAATTTTTATTATCATTATTTAATTTTTAATCAATTTCAATGATTAAATTAAATAAAAAATGATATTTTAATAACAAAAATCATTTTTATATTCTTAATAGACTTCTCTGAATTCAGAAAATCAAGAGAATCAAATCTTATATTTTTATGATTTTTAATTTATTTAATATAATTATTTAAATGGGAAAACATGAAAAATTCATTTTTAAGTCTTTAAAATTTATTTTAACTTAGAAAAATTAGGAGAAATGCCCTAATGATTTCTAAGTGATCATGGGACATTCCTACTCATTTTGAACTATTTTTTGTATTTTTGAAAATTTTGATTATTTTAATTATTTTTAATTCAAAATATATTTGAAAAATAAAATATTTTCATAAAAATGGGTTTTTTTATAATATGCCCCTGATCACAAGGAACTCAAAAAACAACTTTCATAAATTTTCTAAGCATATTTAATCTAATATAATTATTTTTATACAAAAGTACAAGGTTTCCTTAAAGATTCACTTTAGTGCTTAGATTAAGTCAAATCATTTTGATATTCTTACAGTGAGTAAAAATGATTTTTATAGATAGTGGAGAAGTGATTTTGTCAATTTTTTATAAGTGTATAATTTACATAAATTAATATAAAGTATATGCATTTAACTAAGTAGAGAAATGTACAAGGTGATTCAAAGCATCACAATATTTTTCCTAGACTTCTCTGACCACAGGAAATCTACTAGAATTATTCTCATTATTTTCCAAGTGATATTTTAATTTATACATTTAAAATACGTAAAATGGTCACCTTAGCTTTAAAATTAGGGCTGGAAGTATAGGAATGTCCTCTGACCTTGGAAAAATCAGAAGACATGGCCTCTATCATGAGGAACAAACCCCAAAATTTCAAGCCATGGTGAAATGTTTTAAGCCATGGAGAATTAAAACACCACAGAGGGTATTTAATTAATTAAAAATCAGTGAGTGAGAAAATAATTTTTATTTTTAGTCAACATTATTCTCCATGTTCACTAAACAAGAGGGTATTTTTTATTTTTATGATTTTTCTAGAGAAATATATGGATTTTTGAAGTTTAGGCATTTAAAATAATTCAAAAATCGATTTTTGAAGTTTAGGCATTAAAAATAATTCAAAAATCCCATATTTTTCTACTTATCCACGCGGCGCCACCTCAATCTCGTCCACTCTGAAGGCTCCACGCGTCGCTCTGTCATTTGATGTCGTCAGCCACGTATCCTCCATGTGGACCACACTTTATGCACCAAGGGTCTATCTGACTTGATCT
>NW_018236594.1:402-1657 GCF_001263595.1 Phalaenopsis equestris | reverse complement strand
TGATGAGGAAGAGATAAAGGTTGCTTTGAATTCTAATGACAGTTCCAAATCAGCTGGACCAGATGGGTTTACTTCTAACTTCTATAAGAAGGCTTGGGATGTCATCAAGGAAGAGGTGATCATAGCTATTCAACACTTTTTCGAAGGAAACTCACTCCCTAACTATTTCAGTGCCTCTACTATTGTTTTTATCCCAAAGATATCTATCAAGGACAGCTGAAGGCAGTACAGAACTCTGAGTTTAAATAATGTCAAAAGTAAGATGATAAGCAAAATCATTGTCAACAGGCTTCAGCCACTTTTACCTCACCTTATCAGCATTAACCAAGCTGCTTTTGTCAAAGGTAGAAGTATTGGGGATAACATCCTTCTGGCTCAAGAACTTCTGCATGATTTGGAGAAATCTTGCAGAGGGGGTAATGCAATCTTTAAGCTTGATCTAATGAAGGCTTATGACATGGTTAACTGGGACTTCATCATTGACTGTTTGGAGGCTAGGGGCTTTTCCAGGGATTGCTGTAAGATGATTAAAAGATGGCTGAAGGACAACACAAACTCAGTTTTTATACATGGGAAATCTCATGGTTTCTTTAAAGCCACCAGAGGACTTAAACAAGGGGACCCTTTGTCCCCCACCATTTTCATATTGGTGTTGGACTACTTTTCTAGACTGATGGACTGCAAGGGGAAGAGGAAAACATTTAACTCTTATCATAATAGAGCTAGAATGGACATTAGCAATCTGATCTATGCTGATGACATTCTGCTGTTCAGTAGGGCCTCTAAGCCTGCTACAAAGTACATTATGGGATGTCTGCAACAGTTCCAACTAGTGTCTGGGCTAAAGGTCAACAAGGAAAAATGTGAGATTCTGATTACCAAAAAAGCCTCTCTACCAGTCAAGCAATGGATGCATTCTTACACTGGGTTCTCTAGTCTGAGCCTCCCTTTCAAATATTTGGGGATTCATCTCACCAAACGAAGAACAAATCTGATCCAATTTGATGAGGTTATTGATAAGATAACCTCTACTCTTGTCGGCACTATTTTTGGTATGGGGTTTGCCCGTAAGAAGTTGTCGGCCATCGGAATTGAAATCCCGTCGCCCGCTTCGGAAGGACGTTTTAAAAAAAAAATTTAGTTTTGAAAAAGATGAAGTCAAACTGACCCCATAATTTTCATAGTTTAAATGAAAGAGCACTTTATCTCAAATCCTGTATCTATCTCGAAGGATGAACACAAGAATTGAGGGTGA
>NW_018236594.1:0-338 GCF_001263595.1 Phalaenopsis equestris | reverse complement strand
TTTAATATAAGGAATTAAATAGGGTTTATATTGTGCTGGGTTCGGGATAAGCTTCCTATAGGGGCAAGCCCCTATAGTTAATTACATCTTAGGTAACAAAAGTTACCTAAGAGTACTCTCGATAGAAATCAAGGAAAAATTATCTTCAAGGAGTTCAAATGGTAAGGACATCTCAAAGATATCGGACTAAGAAGTGTGAAAGGGGATTGGTTCAAATTTTGAACATTTTATTTTGGAGTCCAAAGGAGGAAACACTAGAGAATGTCACAGATCTGAAGGAGAACTTCAGTTACTTTCTATGCTATTCTATTATTTGGTTTCAATTTTAGGAGAGATCA
>NW_018236593.1:0-855 GCF_001263595.1 Phalaenopsis equestris | reverse complement strand
CGCGGAAAAGCCATTGTAACCCGCGTGTACCATCTCTGTACAGCCGGTGGAACATTCCGAATGCGTGTGTACTCCGGATGTAATCCCTCTGTACCTCCGCGGTAAACCCGCCGTAAGAAATCAGATGTACAGTTGATGTACAACACATGTAAAGCTAAAGTAACCTCCGCCAATTGTAACACGCGTGTAAACCGAATATAACGTCGTTGTAACCCGAATGTACCCTCCATGTACACCCGAAATGCGCTTGTAAGCCGATTGTAACGTCCATGTAACTCTTATAACTTATTTACTTACGCTGGTAAATAACAAAAAAAAACACTGTAAGAAATCACATTCGAAAGAAGGGATTCGCGCCGCTAGGGTTCCTCCATCGTCCTCCTTTTGAAGGTTAGGGTTTTGCTACTGTGAGGAGTTACAAGCCTAATGGAGGAGAAGGACAGTACGACGATCTTGGAAGAGACTACTGGTGCGGATTTGGGTGAGAACCAACCCAGACGCGAGCAGGCAACCGTTACAGTGAAGTCAAGCCGCAAACAGTCCAAAAAGGGAGAGACTCATCCCGTTTCCAGGTATTTCTTAGTTTGTTGTAGCCGTTTTCCTTTGAATGGTGATATGTTGTTCACGGTTAAGAAGCACAAGAAATATATGTCCAACAATTATTTGATTATTGTGCATGGTTCTACACCATTTTTAATACCTGATTTTAGGGTTGAGATTCAACCTAAAATTAGGGTACACGCGCAATTTTAGGGTTGCGATTCTGAACCCTAAAATTAGAAAACCTAGAATAATTCATTTTGCAAAATAATTTGTAAAGCTAAAATAATTTGTTGTGAAATGAATTTTATTAAA
>NW_018236592.1:0-2694 GCF_001263595.1 Phalaenopsis equestris | reverse complement strand
CATACTGCTGGAGAAGTAGGTCCTCTAATTATGCAGGGAAATGGTACTTCTATTACTTCGAAATTTGCAAATATTGATGCTGTGGTCACTCCAATCTCGGAGGAATGCCAAGCTCAAAATGGGCAACAACCTCCACAAAATCAACAATCTATGGATCAATACATTGTAGCTGATCAGAAGGCCACTCCATTATTGGAGGAGTGTCAAGCCAATGATGGGCAACAATTTGCACCTATTTAACAATCATTGGATCAACAATGACTTTGACCAGATGGGAAGTTCAACGGCTGAGGATTGGTAGGTTCAAATATATAAGAAGAAGAACAAAGGAAAGCGTGAACTCAGGCATATACAGGATGACACATTAACTTTCTTGGACGACGACTTATATACAAGGCGTTTGCTGGACTCCCTCCCTAGAACCAAGGGTAGGGGGAGAGGTCTAATCCTCCCTATTAACAAATAATGTACGGATTTATTCTTCAGCACAGTTATTCGATGCTGTAATTAGGGGTTATTTGGGTATCGGCTGGTAGTATTGAGCCGACAAATTGCAGAATCTTCGCCCCATTCAAAATCCTTTCCTCACATACATCCTCTTATGTCATTTTAGCACTTCAATGGATGTTTTGGAGCCATTTTCTTGGTGTTATCTTTTTTTTTTGTGGTATACTTTGTACTTTTTGGGCTTTTTTTGTGCACTGTATACATTGTGAATGCGTTTTGCACCCACTCGCTAAATTTTATCAATAAATTTGCCTTTATATATATATATATTCATTCACTAAAATAAAAATTGTATTGATGGAAGGAAGATACAAAGGTTTTAGTGAGTGGATGTTAGGAAGCCACTCACACGACATACCCAAAAAGTAACCAAAATGTACAAGTATACCCCAAAGACGCTAGAGACAATTTCCCCAAAAAGATAAAATGGTCTGCGGGCTACTCGGGAGCAGCATAATTCCACCAGAGAGCTTAATCATGATGTGTATTCCTTCCTCTCTTCCTAGTTCTAGAGAGAGAGTCGAGCACCAAACTGTGATGGGGGCTTCCACCCAAAACGAGCAAAGTATCTTTTTGTAAATTCCTGAGTTCTTTTAGTTATTTTGTCTTATTCCTGATTTTGTAAACTTGTCAATCATCTTCCAAGGGTTGTGCCAATTTATCACTGAGCTAATGATTAATCGGATGAATTTCTGCCTGTTGATCACCTTGATTGAGGGCCCTCAACATGAACAAGAATTGTTTCCATAGCTTATGGAGCATCATCAGGCACCAAAATGAGAGTATCCTCATTTTCAACAACATGAGGTGGCTGAGGTAGTGAGGGGTGCTCCTCTAGGACAAAACCAGTGCCAATATCCTCTCTAATTGTAGTTTCCACCATATCAGCAGTGGAATAAGTGCTCCTTGAGTAGTTGGGTGAGGCACTTGAGGTTGGGGTCTCAAATTAGAATGGAGCTTAAAGCATTTTTCAAGTGTGTGTCCAAACATTTTACAATGAGTGCAATAGTATAATCTATGTACAATGCAATCTATTGCCAGTACTCATTATGTGCAATGCCAAACTAAACTTCTTCAAAGTCAGATAATGTGATATCTTTCTCCACAATGATTCTGACAACAAAAGGCCTGGTGAGATTAAAAGTGGGTATGTCTAATTTCATTGATCTCCCAAGCATGACCCCAATAGAATGAAAGACTTGATGGTTGAAAATATGCAACTTAAGCCCATGTAATTTAAACCATATTAGTACTGTAGGTGGTTCTTGATTTGGATCAAATTCAGGAGTCCACTTGAACAACTTCATAGTTTTTCTTTCAATGGTGAGGTATTTCTTAGAGAAAATCTTAGCATAGTCTTAGTCTGTAGTCAAATGTATCATCACATGTCTCCCATCTAATAGACTCACCTTCCATTTTCCTACAAGTTTGAGATCCTCAAAAGCTTTGAGAATAACTTGCATTTTGGGATGCCCTAACTGAAATTTTCCAATGAGAATGAATTTGCATTTTTCATCTAGAGTAGAGACTTCAAAATCTGAAAAGATAAGAGCAACCTTACCACCCTTCTTACAAGCCCTCTTAACAAATAAACAGTCAGCTATCCTTTCAGGAGAATCATGATAGATCTAAGGAAACACTACATGGTCGACAGCTTTCTCAGAGTCTAGATTTATAATAAGACAATGGCCATAGTGATAGTTTGATTTTATTGTCATGTTTGTAGCTTGCTTATAGGGTGCGATTGACCAAAACACTTATTTTTCAAGTATTCGTTTTTTGATGGCATACATGGGAGTTGCATGATTAGCACACTAGAATCGCATAAGGCCGAAAATTGTTGTGAGACAAGTCGGTCAATAACGCAGGTATATGTGCTAATCAAATAATATAGTTAAAGATTTTTTAGTATTTTTTTTTAGTATTTTCTAGTTGTGGAACCCCTTGTGGTTTTGTTGTGAGCAGGGTGCCATGTTTAGGCCCTCCATCACATTGTATCTGTGTAGCGAAAGCGATCTAGTGTTTCTTTATTTTGAATCTTTCTCAAATATATATATATATATATATATTGATGATGATTGCATTCAACTGCAAAAAAAAAAGTAATATAGTTAAAGATTTCTAACAGCCGAAGTTATAGTTTACTAAATCGCCAAGTCTACTTTGTGATGATCAAGTGCAAGGAAG
>NW_018236591.1:0-2606 GCF_001263595.1 Phalaenopsis equestris | reverse complement strand
ATGTTCGGTTCGTTTATATATCGAGCGCAAAAAAATTGTGTTAATGTTCTGCTCGTTAACTTAACGTACGAATCGAACACGAACTTCTTAACGAGCAAACCACTAGCAGTTCGCGAACAACGAGCCTTTTTGACAACCTTAGTTATTGGTGCAATTAATGCATGAATATTAATTATTTTTTATCGGACGGCTCAAAGGGCTCCCCTCGATCAGACGACATTTGATGAACATTTAAGTGCCTTAATGATGTCAAAATTGAGTGATTTTGGACTCGTCATATTAGTCTTATCAAGATACTCGATTTAACTATATACTCGTCAGAATCGACATTCGTTTGACGTTCCAAATGTGTCTAGAAAATTTTCAAAAGTTTTTTAATAGCTTGATCCGAGCTTAGATTTGGTACGGATTGGATCAATTTTGATAACATTGGGCTTTTCTTGTTAAATTGGTTAATTTGACAATAAGTTTATTGAACTCAAAGTTATGAATGATTTTTTATCGTTGTTTGAACTTTCTTACTTAAGAAAAAAATCTCGAGAACCGTCATAACTTGAGATTTGTGCCTAATGAAATTTTATTGACTTCGTACCAACCTTTACCATTGAATGAACTATAAATTTAATCTTCAGAAATTTTTTATTTCCCTTTTAATTTATTTTATTTGAGTAAATCTAAAGTTTAAATGAAATGTTAATTTTTAATTGCATCAATTAAAAGATGGGATCTAGTGACATTTATCATTTTTTTTAACTGTTATTATTTTGACAAAATTTGAGATGAGGTATTTATTTCTTACCAATATTTAGTTGCTCCATTAAATGGGTGGGGTTACAAATGACTTTATATATATATATTTATTTATTTATATTTTGTTTGTATGATGTATTTAGTCTGAGATAAATTTAGGAAATGAATGGTGTGAAGATAAAGTAACAGTTTAAGAGTATGTAATTTTGTTTTTTATATTTTACATATAAGGACTCAAGGTGAATATATGTCAATATAAAAAGTTTGGCCTCCCAGCAATATATTATTTAAAAGTAATTAGGAAGATTTACATGCATACCACTTAGTTCTTATCTATCTACAAATCCATGTTAGTGTTGGAGCCCGATCACTGCTCCCCATCGTGAATCGGCATTCTCCCGCTCCCGCCTCATCTATTTCGCGAAACGTCGCGAACACACGTTTCTGTCTCCCGCCTCCCTTGTTCGCGAACTGTTCGCAAACTGTTCCCGCGAACAGTTCGTTATTTCGCAAAGAATCGAGTCTGTTGCGAAAGTTCATTCATGTTCGTGATAAAAGCTTCGGATGACTCTTCTTGGGTTTAGAAGTCATGACAGACCTTTTTTGGTGTTCTTCTTTGATTTTCTCGGGATAGAGGAAGGTTTTCTCGGGGTAGAGGAAGAGAAGTGCAAACGGTAGTTCCTTGTGGCAGAAGGAAGAAGAAGATTGTTATCCCTAGACTTCTTCTTGGTGGATTGTGGCAGAAGAAAAACTGTGTTTATTTCTCTTGTAAGTTTGTTTTCTTCGCTCGGTGTAGAGTTTATTCGGTGTATCTCGGTGTAGAGAGAGAAGAAGAGAGAGCAACGAAGTGAGAGTGAGAGATTCCTCTTGTAAGTTGAGGTGATCGACTGATGTAAATTCTTCAAGTAGTAAAATCCTCTACAACTTCGTGGACGTAGACAATTTGTCAAACCATGTAAATCTGTGTGTTCTTTTTTTGTGTGACTTTTCTTGTTCTATTTTTGGTTTCGTCGATCGTTCTCCTGTTTGATTTATCTGTATATCTCTCATCAACAATCCAACCCTAAAACTTTAATATTTTCAAAATAGAAATAGAGCCAATATAAAAAGAATAAAATATTAAATCACGTAGTCATACAGTATGAAGTCTATCCACAATGTCTCGATGAAAACATAATGATGTGAATGCCAAACAACTCATAAATGATCATAGGAGTATGTTAACCCTTGACGTTGATCCTTACTTCGACCGTATGTCAATCCCAGAGATCAGCAATTGGGAGGAGTAAATGGGTTGGCTTTATTCCTTCATATGTGAGCAAATATTTGAAAATATTTTAATAACTCGCTCTAAAGGCACAATTTAAAGGGTTGAGCTTTATGTTAAACTTAATCAGGGTACTGAAATTGTTCTCTAAATCTCATACGTGTTGTCCGGGTGATTTACTATTAATGAGAATATCATCAATGTAGGCTTCAACGTTTCTTTTTTTTATTATTTGTAAATATTACATCCATCAACATTTAATAAGTGACCTCAGCATTTTTTAAGCTAAATGTATTATATTATAGCAATATACCTCTTCTCTTATGATAGAAGTAGTCTTTTTTGTGTCGGCCAGTACATCTTGCTCTGGTAGTATCCCGAAAATACACCTATAACGCTGATAACTAAGTGTCCTCCTGCTAGCAAGCCGACTGGCACGTCAATTCGTGATAATGGTTTTGCGTAACTAATCTGACCCCAAACTTCACATTGAGTCCATGACAAGTGATATCAATGCTAACTCCACGTATAATGTAGTCATTTATAATTTAATAAAAAATTGTTAAAAAAAAGAGAAAAAAAGAAAGGT
>NW_018236590.1:0-782 GCF_001263595.1 Phalaenopsis equestris | reverse complement strand
AGTGATCAGGAAGCCAAATGTAACATTTTAGTTTACTTTTACAATTTTATAATTTTGGTGATTTTTAATTAATTTTTAATTATTTAAAAGCTTAAAACTAGCTGAAAAATGAAAAATATATTTTAATTTAAATTTTATTTTTCTTAGGTTCCTCTGGTTATAAGGAGCTCATAAAATCAATTTGGTGATTTTTTAGTTGTATTTTAATTATTATAACTATTTTAATGCCAAAAATGTGATTTCACTTAATTAATCCTTTTGAGTGGTCAAATTAGCTCCAATTGACTTAAAATTTTTATGGGGAGCTCCTTTAACATTAAATTACAATGTGAAATAGTTTTTATGTCATTTAAATTTATAATTACACCAAATTAATTTTCTTTTCATTTTTATGGCTAGTGATAATTGAGGTTTTTTTTAATGAGTTAAATCAAGCTTATATTTTTCTTAGGATCCTCTGACCACACTGAACCTACCAAAATAAATTTTATATTTTTTTATGAGTATTTTAATTATTATGATTTTTATACCAAAATATGGACTATTTACTTGAAAATTAGATATCTCTAGTTAGAGATGCCCCCTGACTTTAGAAAAAAAATTAGGGGAGATGCCTAACAACAGAGACATCAAAAGCCCCAAATTCCCATGGCATGATAAAATTCTATGCAAATGGAGAATCAAAATAAAGAAAAAATACCATTTAATTAATTAAAAAGAATATATGCATAACAAAATATGAAACTACTTCCACATTGTTCTCCTCTATTCACTGAGCAAGA
>NW_018236589.1:0-244 GCF_001263595.1 Phalaenopsis equestris | reverse complement strand
AATTCCCCTGATAATCCCAGAATGCGAGTGTTCAAAATCTGCGAAAGTTTATTAGTGTGGAAGCGCAGCGAATCTTCCACAAGGAACTGATGAAGAAAAGATTGATCAAGGAACGAGAATTCGTAAATCGCATATTAAATAATCCGTCTACAACAATTGAAGAGACGATAGTGCGGCGAAGATGGGAAGTGTTTTACTATACTGCCGTCGTCGTGGTGGGTCCCTTGGTGAGAAAATTTTATGC
>NW_018236588.1:19995-21511 GCF_001263595.1 Phalaenopsis equestris | reverse complement strand
TCTCGGTGAGGTAGAAGAGGGTAAACTAAAAATAAAAGGAGCAGTAGAGATTTAGGAGGTGTCCAAAGGGACCCCACTAGCTTCCTCTTAATGCACAACCTCATCCAATGTATAGAAGGATGGTAGAGCTGACTCTTTTTCAGAAGATTTCTCCCTAGGGGGGTGCCCTAAAGAACCTTTCCCTAGTATGACCAAACATTTTGCAGTTTTGACAGTAATAGGGTCTTTGCTCAAGAATAACTTCCTGCCAAAAGCCCTCATTATCAGACCCAATCCAAATTTTTTTTCAATTCTGGAAGGGTGATGTCTTTTTCAATAAGGATTTTGGCCAAAGCTGGTCTAGCCTTTTTATATGTGGGGGCATCAACCTTTAGAGGCCTGCCAAGAGCACAATCAATATTAAACAAGGCATTTAAGTTGAAATAAGAGAGAGGGAAACCAGGTAGTTTGAACCAGAGAGGAACCACAGGTGGCTCCTTATTGGGATCAAAGTTAGGTGTCCATTTCAGAACCTTTATGGGGGTTCCAGCAATTAATAGAGATTGCTTGGCAAAGAGTCTTGCATAATCCTCTTCTACTGACTATTGAATGAGTAAGTGCCTACCATCTAGTAGACCTATTTGCCAGGCCCCTATAAACTTTAGTGAATCAAAGAAGTTTCTTACAAGTTCCATTTTTGGGTGCCCCAATTGGAACTTACCAACAAGGGTAAACTTGACTTTATCATTCAGAGAGACTATTTCTTATTGTGAGAAGAAAATAGCAGGTTCTCCTTCTTTGGCACCTAAGGGGTGGATACAAGGGCAGTTCCCCTTTCCCGCAACAATATCATGAAAGCAAAAACTAGCATATCTAGATTTTGGAGAATACCAGTGGAGTGGCCTACAAGCCCTGCATAAGTGGCCTTAGTCCACTAAGCATTTGCTTCAATGTCTATAGGTGAAGTCATAGTAGTTAAGCTTTTACCACCTTCAGAAGACCAAAGACAGCAACCACAACATCCAAAGCAGAAGAAACAAATAGAAAATCCTTAAAGGAGTAGGGGGAAGAAAATCCCAAGCACAGCCACAGGAAAAGGGCTCAGTCAGGAAGCACACCCCAAGAAAAAACCATGGGAACAGTAATTCCAAAATTAAAATGAATTTGAACCCAGGGAACCCAAAAACACAGTAATCAGAGAACTTCAAGCAGGAAATACTTCAGTCAAGGGGGAAGCAAACCCCAAGCACAACCATAAAAGAGCTCAAACAGGAAGCAAACCCCAAGCACAGCAACAAAAGAGCTCAACCAGGAAGCAAACCCCAAGAAAACCAATAGAACAATACTCCCAAGTTCAAAAAACTTTGAACCCAAAAAACCTAATAACACAGCAAACAGATAACTCTAAGGAAGAGAGACTTCAAACAAGCAACCACAGAGCAGAAAATCACTCCACCACCTGTCACTTGCCATCCAGCAAAGGAGTTTCTCCATGCGAGAAACCCTAGCAGAGCAACCAGCGCCGCCACCTGAGCAT
>NW_018236588.1:0-1174 GCF_001263595.1 Phalaenopsis equestris | reverse complement strand
TCTCGGTGAGGTAGAAGAGGGTAAACTAAAAATAAAAGGAGCAGTAGAGATTTAGGAGGTGTCCAAAGGGACCCCACTAGCTTCCTCTTAATGCACAACCTCATCCAATGTATAGAAGGATGGTAGAGCTGACTCTTTTTCAGAAGATTTCTCCCTAGGGGGGTGCCCTAAAGAACCTTTCCCTAGTATGACCAAACATTTTGCAGTTTTGACAGTAATAGGGTCTTTGCTCAAGAATAACTTCCTGCCAAAAGCCCTCATTATCAGACCCAATCCAAATTTTTTTTCAATTCTGGAAGGGTGATGTCTTTTTCAATAAGGATTTTGGCCAAAGCTGGTCTAGCCTTTTTATATGTGGGGGCATCAACCTTTAGAGGCCTGCCAAGAGCACAATCAATATTAAACAAGGCATTTAAGTTGAAATAAGAGAGAGGGAAACCAGGTAGTTTGAACCAGAGAGGAACCACAGGTGGCTCCTTATTGGGATCAAAGTTAGGTGTCCATTTCAGAACCCTTATGGGGGTTCCAACAATTAATAGAGATTGCTTGGAAAAGAGTCTTGCATAATCCTCTTCTACTGACTATTGAATGAGTAAGTGCCTACCATCTAGTAGACCTATTTGCCAGGCCCCTATAAACTTTAGTGAATCAAAGAAGTTTCTTACAAGTTCCATTTTTGGGTGCCCCAATTGGAACTTACCAACAAGGGTAAACTTGACTTTATCATTCAGAGAGACTATTTCTTATTGTGAGAAGAAAATAGCAGGTTCTCCTTCTTTGGCACCTAAGGGGTGGATACAAGGGCAGTTCCCCTTTCCCGCAACAATATCATGAAAGCAAAAACTAGCATATCTAGATTTTGGAGAATACCAGTGGAGTGGCCTACAAGCCCTGCATAAGTGGCCTTAGTCCACTAAGCATTTGCTTCAATGTCTATAGGTGAAGTCATAGTAGTTAAGCTTTTACCACCTTCAGAAGACCAAAGACAGCAACCACAACATCCAAAGCAGAAGAAACAAATAGAAAATCCTTAAAGGAGTAGGGGGAAGAAAATCCCAAGCACAGCCACAGGAAAAGGGCTCAGTCAGGAAGCACACCCCAAGAAAAAACCATGGGAACAGTAATTCCAAAATTAAAATGAATTTGAACCCAGGGAACCCAAAAACACAGTAAT
>NW_018236587.1:0-5893 GCF_001263595.1 Phalaenopsis equestris | reverse complement strand
TTCAAGCAACTTTAGAGTGTCGAAAGAATTGTCTTCTATTTACGAGAATGTAGAAATTTTTGCAGCGTATAATTGGCCTGCTATAGTAGCAAATGAATGTTTGTGCCACAAAAATAAGGAAGAAGCAACCACTGGGTTACATTACTTCTTCTATCGGTTTGTGTACTGCACATAACTTTTAAAGGTTCCTTTAATAACTTTTCACATAGCAATTAATTATTTTATCATGTTTGACGCAACTCTGATTTTATGAGCACACGTCCTTGGTCCTCCCAGCATTGCCTGAGGCTAGAACACGAATGCTGAGGTGGTCAAATGTGAGGTGGAATATTGTAAAGATTCAACTAGCCTTTGAGAGACTCAGATCTGGCGAGGTGAGTTATTTAGTTTCTTTATCCATATAACTTATTATGTTTAAGTGATACTTTGATTAACTTTAATTGTATGTAATGTCTTGCAGGTTTATGATTATTTTATTGAAATAAAAGACAACGAGCATCGTTTACTTGGCGCCCCACTTCAAGAACCATCTATTCCTGGGAAGCATCTCCAACAAATGGAAACTCAATCCCGACCACATGCGCCCACATTTGTTGACGTTTTTTATGTTATAGTTCCTTATCATACCTCAACCAACACATGGTCATACGTATCCACATAGTAGCCCTTGAATTGGTTTTGAAGAAATCCTTGAATTACTTAAATATCATCATAAATTGTTCTTGGACTTTCAAGACTTAGTTAATACTTGTCTAACAAATTTAGAAAATACAATGACAGAGTTAAAATGTGAAGTTAAAGAATTAAAGAAAGCAATAATACAACCAGGTAGGTCATTTCTAAGTAAATGGGTCAAAGAGTCCCCACAAGCGAGCCTAATCCAAAGAATTAAGACAAGAGAGGGGATTAAAAAAAGAGAGGGCAGAAGAAAAAGGCTTCTCAGTTCTCCATTTATGGTTTTTGAACATAAAAGAAGGAAAAAAACAACTCAGGAGGCGGTTGAAGAGGCTGAAAAGTTTGAGGAGGTTGAAATCTGCACCTAAGCATTATCCAAAAAAAAAAATTCTTTATTATTTCAATTAATAATATCTCTTATTTAACAGGTTGATGCTGTAAATACAGGGCAAACAGTATGGATGAAAGTTTTAAAAGCCAAACGAGTCTGTCGTCTCCTCTGACAAGAATCCGACTCCAAATAGAATATTCTGCCAATTGTGGTGAGCACCAACAATAGGAGCACTACATAAGTTATACTTATTTAACCTATAGCTAGTATAAAAAATAATCACATCTCCAAAGCAGTCATAATCAAGTCTGAATGTCCCGTCGCTCAAAAAAAAAACTCATCAGCCTATCGCTCACATTAGTCTCAAAATCTCATTCAAACATTCTATCCTCAACACATCTATCTGCAAACAACTGCAATAAAGCATTGACATCACCATTTTCAATTATACATCTCTTATCTTTTTGAATGAAATTGAAAGCATCTGTCTTTGTCATTCTAGGTTCTCTATACCCCCAACTTCTTGGGCTAGAAAATTAAATGTGTCTTTTGGCCTTATATTAGACTGTGTCATGGATCTAAGCACATCTGCATTTACTTCACTTCTTTTTTTGCTGGAATGCAACAAGTGCTTGTCAATGGAGTTCTCTAATGAGTGGTTATGCAATTCAATTAATTTGTTTAACTGTCTAATTGCCTTCCTCATCAACTTCGTAATGAATCATTGCGGGGCAACCAATTATTGTTTCTGCTCTTTTATATTTAACAGTTTCTGTAATCTTGAGCTCTTTCTTGAAACCTGCTTTTCCACATACGAAGTCCTTCGTCTTGATATTTCTGGAGTTAGGCCAAAACGTAGTGTGCTCCTCACGAACATTGAATCTAATATGATGAGCATAAACATATTATACTTCATAAACTTCTTTCTCATTTTGGATCATCGTTTGGAGTAATATGTTTGTTGTTTGCTCGGTATAACTAGATTTGCTCTCAATAAACTGCACACAAGAGAATAAAATATTAGGCTCAATAGAAAGCTCAAAAAACAACCCTAAACTTCATAATGAAAGCTCAAAAAAAAATTAAACCTAAAACCATACACCTCTACAAACATGCGCCTCCAAAAAACTTGACTATTTTTAATTATCTATTGAGTTGTCATTACTGAGGTTTAATGTAGGATAGGATATTTACTTTACATGTTTACTTCACTATTTTTATTAAACCTAATACCATGCAACTTTATAAACATAACTCAACATACATACACCTCCAAAAATACGGATACATCCTAAAATAAGAAAACCCTAACAACAAACAACATTAAAGAAAACCCTAAAAAAATATAATAATAAAACCTATTCAAACACATCTCCAATTTAAGTTCCACTTCTTCTTTCCTGGCACAATAACTCCCATCTTCTCCTTCCGCGTCATACATAAGCTGGCAGTCCTGTACTCGTACTCCATCTTCAAGTTCAACAAGTTCAACCGTCGGAAGCTGCCGATGCAGAAGAAAATGGCCAGAGAATAATAAAACAGTAAACCTCACGTGCACCAATTTCAAATCATGTACATCGCAGTTACACTAAGGGTACACGCGTGGTTCCAATTGGATGGGCTTAATCGTCTGTTACATGCCCGTTACACGAAGGGTACAATCTCGAAGGTTACAATCGATGGTCCGCTATATCGGCTTCATAGTCTGTTATACCTCGGTTATAATCGAGTTACAGGAATGGTATAACTCTCCTTCCGCGGTGACGACGGGGTTAAAATTCTGTTACATCGCAATTACATTCAAGTTACATGACGCTAGACTGTTCCACGACGACGATGTTACAGGGAAAATTCATTTGGGTTACACACGCGGTATAACGGGAATGTTACAACTAGGTTACAAAGAAATTACACGCTCGGTATAACGGGAAGGTTACAAAGAAATTACACACGCGTTACATAGGAGATTACCGTGGAAGATATAGAAAGGGTACAACGCGGTTATATTCAGCTTACAATCGCGGTACGGGTTGACGGGTCATGCACGGCAAAAAGACTATTTATTTTCAGGTGGGGCCGCCGATGCAAACATGACTTATTTCAATTGGTTATCGCACATAGCACTGCGTACGTCTTACGTAAGCAAATTTTTTCCATAAATGAGAGGGTGAACGCGGATCGCGTGTATAACTCCTGCGATCTACTCCTGCGGTCCGCGTCACATGAAAATAAAAAATGGTGTTTCCTAAAATGCATCTTAAACGTCAGAAATAAACGGTGAGGCGGCGTTTTTAAAACGTTGCTCGTACTTTTAAGCTCTCCCAAATATAATCTAAGACTTCCAGTCTAGCCCCTTTGATTTTTTTATTTTTCTTACCGGTGCTTCTGATTTTTCCAGATGTATGTGTGATTTGATTATAATATTTTGAATGTATTCTCTAAAGGAATAAGTTAGCAGTAGAATCTCATCATCTCGGCAAGACAGCTTGTCAAATTAGCGTTAGTTGAATTTCACTGATTCAACGATACAGTAACAAATATGGGTTTAGCCAAATTGTTGGGTAATTCAGTGGGTTAAGTAGGCAATTCTTGAGCAATTTCATCAACTCGTTGTGTTAATATGATGTGCTATACATGTAATTTTCTTATATTGATGTAGCCACTTGTCTATCCACTGATGGACCTGACGTAAACTTATAAATTGAGGTCATTCGTGAAATTAAGAGATCTTTTTATTCTTGGTCCCTTGAGTAGAGGAATTTATATTAGATTCTCGCTATCTCATCTCCATTTTAAGATAATCTTCTCATCTCTTTTAATAACCTTTAGGTGGTGTGAGATCAGTGACAATTTAGGACCAAATAGTTAATCATAATAAATTTTCTATCTAATGTTCAAAATTTTAATTCCATGCATGTAAATATGAAAATTTAGGTGATGTAAATACATAAAATTGTGATATGTATAAATCCTCCTTTCTTGTCATGATTAATTGTAACTATATTGTTGACTAAACTTTTATTTGATTGTCTTAGGCTTTGTTTGAAGGATCGTCGTCGTTCAACAAATCTCTTTTAAAATCTATGTCTGTCGAATGTAGGAGGCAAGCTGCAGTCTGAAACGATGAAAACTTTTCGTTCTTGTGATACAAGTTTTGAAATGTTTGAAAAGTGTTTATTCATCAAATGAAAATTTTTCCAGGCAACGATGTTCGCTGCAACTAAATGGAACTTTATAGTCTTCTCAAAATAAGCCTTAAGGTGCGTTTGGCGCAGCTTTTTAGTTGTGGCATGGTGGGAAACACTGATAGTTGTGTTTGGAAATTACGGTGAGGCCGCATTTGGGCATAATTCTATCTAAACGCGAGATGCAGGTTTGACCCCGTAGCCCGCTTTTTCTTCACAAAAAATACCTCACGTGCTCTCGCGTGCTTCTCTCTTGTGCTCCTCTCTCTTGCTCCTCTGCCCTAGCTCCCTTTTCCTCTCTCACTTCTCTTCGGTCTCTGACTCTGGTGGCATAAAATCTCATCTCCTTTCTCTCTTTTCTCCGGTCTCTGGCTTCGGTGTCATTTTACCATCTCCAATTACAATATTCTCTACTATATACATTTGTTTTTATTTGCTCCTTGTGGTTTGAGGTTTGCCCTGTGTGGCTTGCTCTTTTTGATTTCTTGCTTTGTTTATGTTGGAAAAATTCGATTTGAGGTTTACCCTGTGTGACATTTTCTCTTTGTTGTTTCAGAAATTGTGCTTTTTTCAGTTTCTGATCAATGTGGTATGTGGCTTGTTTTTTTGTGGTTTGTGGCCTCTAGAAGGAAATGAATTTTTTATTTACCCTGAGTGGCTTGCTCGGTAGGGATCTTTGCTCTATTTTTATTTCTGGCTCAATTTGGGTGGACTTGGAATGTGGTTTTGCTGCTTCACTTCTCGATTTGATTGATCTTGATGGTTTGCCCTCTTTTTTGGATGTGGTGTTGGTCTGTTTGTTGTGGTATGTTGGTGGTGACTTAACTTTTTTCTATGACATTTGGAGGTTAGGTCTATTTTTGGTATGTGGTCTTCGTGTATGCCTATTGAAATATTGCTTTTTCTACACTAGTTCTTAGTTTGGTTAGTCTTGGTGGGTTGCTCGTTTTCTCAGATATGGTGGTGGTCTGTTGATTATGGTATGTTGGTGTTGAATTTGTTTTTTTCTATGATATGGTGGTATGTGTGGTGGTGTGTGTAGAGATGAGAGTGCTGATGTTAGTGATGAAAAGGTGCTAGTGTGCTAATGTTGATGTGTGGTGGTGGTCTGTTGGTTGTGAATTGTCTTTTTTCTATGACACGGTGGTATATGTGGTAGTGTGTGTAGAGATAGGAGTGGTGGTGTTGGTGTGTTGATGGTGTGGTAGTGGTGGTTTGTTGGTGTGACGGTGGTGGCTTGTTGGGTTGGTGGTGGTTGTGGTTTATTGATGGTGATAATGTGTGGGTGTAATGATGTGGTGGTGGTGGTGGGTTGGTTGGTGGTATTTTTGGCATGTTCATGGTGATGTATTAAATCATTTCATATGTTTCTCTTTGATTACCATCTAAGTTATGGTATTTTAAATGGGACTTTATGTTTTTGTTACCACACATTTATGTTGCTTGGATCTTTTCATGCTAGCAGTCGTCATATTAAGATAAAAGAAATTGATTCTTCTACCATGTGGGATAATGAGGTTAAGCTAATATTTTGTTATCTCTGCCTTAAAGAGGTGGAATTGTAGAATAGGTCAACCACTTATTTTAATAATGAGAGTGACCAAAGGAAAATATGTTGAGATTTTCATACCTATTTTATACTATTTTTTTTATGATATTGTACTTTTAAAAAAATATTTTTGATGTTTTGTTGCAGGAATGA
>NW_018236586.1:8820-12065 GCF_001263595.1 Phalaenopsis equestris | reverse complement strand
ATATATATATATATATATATACATACATACTTATATAAGCTTTTAACCTGCATCCATTTGCCTTAATTATCCTTCCAGTCTCAAGGTCTTCAATAACAACAATTCCATTTGGATAAACTCTTATCACAATAAATGGTCCTGATCACCTCGACTTAAATTTTTCTGGAAATAATTTCAATCTTGAATTGTATAATAGTACTTCTTGTCCAGGCTCTAAATGCTTTTTCAAAATTCTTTGATTTTGCCACATTTTCATTTATCTTTATAAATTTTTGCATTCTGATAAGATTCATTTCTCATCTTGTTAAGCTCATTTAATTGTAATAATCTTTTTTCTCTAGAATCATGCAGATTATATTTAAGCTCTTTTATTGCCCAATAAGCTTTATGTTGTAATTTAACAGGTAAATGACAAGCTTGCCCAAATATGAGCCTATATGGTGCTATTCACATAGGAGTTTTTTAAGAAGTCTTATAAGCCCATAATACAAAATCAAGTCTAGCAGACCAATCTCTTCAATTAGGATTTACAGTCTTTTCCAAAAATCTTTTAATTTCTTGATTGGATACTTCTGCCAAACCACTAGTCTGAGGATGATAAGTTGTGGCAATTGAATGTTTGATTCCATGTTTTTGAGTTACTGCTTCAATTATTCTATCCTTAAAATTACTTTCTCCATCTATAATAATTACTCTCGGCATTTCAAGTCTTGTAAGAATATTTTTTCTTAAAAATTTTGCAACACTTTTAGCATCACATCAAGATAAATCAATTGCTTCAATCCATTTTGAAACATAATTCATAGTTATTAAAATATAAATTTCTCCATAAGATGGTATAAATGATCCCATAAAATCTAAATCCCAAACAACAAAAATTTAAACTTCATGAGTAAAATTTAGGGGCATTTCATTTTTTCTAGAATTATTACCTACTCTTTGATATATATCTTATCACATGTTTTTATATAATAATTAATATCACTAAATAGTGTAGGCCAATAAAATCCAGATTGTAAAATTTTAAATACAGTTTTATCAACCACAAAATGTCCTCCAAAATCAGATTAATGACACTTTTGTATAATTTTATGGGTTTTTTCATTTGGTACACATCTTCGAATATATAAGTCCTTACATTGTTTATATAAATAAGGCTCACCCCAAAAATAATATTTAGAAACATAAATGAACAATGGCTATCTAATATGTAAGGTAAAATATTAATAACCAAGTAGTTCACTATATCAACATACCACAGAATTTATCATTCATTAATCCCATATAATTGTTCATCAAGAAAATTCTCGCTAATTTCATTCCGTAAATCTTTTTTATTTTCCTGTTCAAGCCTTGAGAGATGATCAGTTATTTGATTATTAGTACCCTTCATATCCATAACTTGAAAATCAAACTCTTGCATTGGAAGGACCCATATAATTAATTGTGGCTTTGCATCCTTCTTCATCATTAAATACATTATAGCAGAATGATCAATATGCACAATGTATTTAGTTCTAATAAGATAAGATCTGAATTTATCAAAAGCATACACTATAGCTAATAATTCCTTTTTAGAAGTAGTGTAATTAATTTGAGCTTCATTAAGGGTTTTACTAGCATAGTATATTACTTTAAAAACTTTATCATTACTTTGCCCTTAGAAAGCACCAATAGCATAATCACTACCATCACTCATTAATTTAAAAGGTTTTGTTCAATTAGATGAAATAATAATAGGTGTAGTGATTAATTTTCTTTTAATAAATTAAAAGCATTAAGACATTCATCATTAAAATAAAAATAACATCTTTTTCCGACAATTTTCATAAAGGCTTGGAAATTTTAGAAAAATCTTTAATATAACGTCTATAGAAACCAGCATGTCCTAGAAAACTTTTTATTCTTCTAAAATTGTAGGGTTTGTAATTCAAAATTTACATAATTTTTTGCTGGATCTACTTCCATGTCTCTCGGAAAATCTTATCCCCCATAACAATTGCTGCTGCAACAACAAATTGACATTTTTTCATATTAAGAATAAAGTTTGTTTCTTCATAGTGTTTTAGAACCCTCATTAAATGATCTAACCATGAATTGAAAGAAGTTCCAAAAACTGAGAAGTTCCAAAATCTGAGAAATCATCCATAAAAACTTCAATTCCTTTCTGATCCTGATATTTTGTATATGAAAGGATTTATGAAGTTGACACGACTAATTGAAGATTTTAATCCCCGGCAACGGCGCCAAAAACTTGGTCCCTGAATACTTAATGCTTATGCACAGTATAACAACAGTTTTGATGGTATTTTTCACTTATATTTCTTTATTTTGCAACAAAACCAAAAACTTAATTCTCAAGAAAAATAAGAATTTAAAATTTTAATTTATATATATTTATATTGGGATACTACACAAGTATATGTATCGTTATCAAGTAATATATGACTTTTTGATTAAGACCTGAATATCGAACCCACATAGAAGATTATGCAATATGCACTTTTTTAGAAAGTTTTTCTATTTTTAAAAAAATAATTACTTATAAAAAATAATTTTTGCAGGAATTTAAAATTTAAATATTTTTGGTATTTTTGATATTTTAACGAAATAGTAACAATTAAAAAGATAACTAAAGTTTTTTGTAGAAGAAAAGTATTTAATATGAAAATATCTTTCTTCTTATCATTAATTAGTAATAAGTATAGGAATTCTATTGTGGAAGTATGCAAATTGTATTGAGCCAAATAAGAGAAATAATATTATTTACCTTTACTAGAGATGCTATAAAGAACATTGGCTAATTTAAAGTTTGAATAGTTTTGAAGACCGGCTAGGCAAGAAACATATTATCTCTCACTCTAAAGTTCTCTCGATTCCCTTCACCTGGGGGCTAACATTCTCGTATCAGAACCTAAAATAATAAACCAAGTTGGGAGCTTTAACCTGTCACTTTAAAGTCCTCTAACTCTATACTCATCAATGAATATTTCCCTATTTATCGCACTCAATCATATGAACTACATTCTCATTCATAAAGTCTCATGTGGTTCTTTCCAATTATTGACTGAGACAATACTAGCCCAGTTCTTACATGTTCTCACAAAAAATTTTAACATCCGGATTGGCCAAATCAAGAAGTAAATGAAGTGCATGGATTTAAATCATCACAACTTCTTCCAACATTAAAGATCAATACTCTCCACAACTTCCATCTAAAACTTAATTACTTATCATTTTAAGAA
>NW_018236586.1:5817-7275 GCF_001263595.1 Phalaenopsis equestris | reverse complement strand
ACAACTCCTTCTGCAACCATAAATTGACATTTTTCCCAATTTAGTACTAGGTTGATTTTTTCACATACTTCCATAACTTTTTCTAAATTATTTAAACATAATTCAAATGAAGTTCCAAATACCGAAAAATCATCCATAAACACTTTCATTCCATGTTCAATAAAATGCTAAAGATTGACATCATACATCTTTGAAATGTAGCAAGTACAGTGAGTTTAAAAGCAAACAACACACTAACATGATAAAAGAAAAATACATGGCAGCAGTTTATGAATTTCAAGTTTAAGATCTAAGCTAGCAAAACTTTCTACTTTATAACAGATATGAAATTAAGTTAAGTTCTAAACTAACTAAATCACAGTACTAAACACAAAACAATAGCTACTACCCTAAAATTTAAAAATGAAACAACAACAACATAACATAAAAATTCAAAACACAATGTGAAACATAGTCCCAAAACAACACATAGATGCAAATGTAGCAGGCTCAGACCACATAGTTCACATCATATTACAACCATAAAATGAATCTCTCAGCTCTACTCTTCATCCTCGGAATCACTGTTGTACCATTTTTCTGCAGGCTCATAAATAGGATATCAAGGATATGGAGGAAATTACACTCGTGGCTCACCTCTAATCAGGCTTTCCAAAGATGCGTGGAATTTCTCTTCATAATCACTCTTCCTTCTATTATAACTATTAGTATGATCTGCAAAACGCTCTAAATTTTGTACCTTATCAGTGGTAAAATTGATATTATCAATTATCTTTTGCAAGAACTCATCTTGAGTCTTAGTAGAATCACCTCTAGATGTAGAAGCATAAGAAGTATAGAGTCGTGATGAAGATACAGCAGAGGTAGATGCAGCAGACATCTCTAATCCATAAATTTTGGAAAATTCTCCTCTTCAGCCAAAAATCAAATGCTTAGAATAAGTCTTCACATTCACCTTTGTGATGGGCTTTAGAGGTAACTGAACTTCCTCCCAACTATCTTAAATCACTCCAGCCTGCTCGCATAATAAAAATATAATGGAAGAAAATCTCATAACTTGTAGTAGTAGCAATAGTAGCTGAACTGATGATAGTGTGATAGATCAAAACCCCTATGTTGATGGGCTTTCCCTCCTGAATACAGTAATTTAACATTTTTCCCTCTCTGGTCACTTCATTGAGATGATTGGTTGGAAGCAGACGAGTAGAAATGAAATAGTGTCAGGCCTTTGAAGGTGCAAATAACTTTGAAGTTGGGAAATTTACTCTCCTCTCATTGGTTATCTTGCAAAGTCCTCTCCCAATAGTCAAATATGAAATAATCTCGTCTAACTCTGCTTCCGTAGGACTATAATTTGCATAAAAACATAAAGTCTCCAGTGGTAAATGGTAAAACAAGTTGATTACCTCTGGAATAAGAGGAACCAACTTCCCTCTAACCATAACTCGGTCGACTTCA
>NW_018236586.1:4250-5802 GCF_001263595.1 Phalaenopsis equestris | reverse complement strand
ATTTTGCAAAAAACTCCCTTACAATAGAAATTAGAGCGACAACAGAGAAACAACAAAACTATTCCCACTGTCGGCGGACTATCAGGTCTTCTACCTTTCCACTTGGACTCTTGAAACATCACTCTTGAATCAATTTTCATGACTGTAGAGCGTCACTATATCGATCCTAAGCTTTCAAACTGACAAACTTGCTCGAATCAAATGGGCGTTTTCCTCTACTCCTTTTCATTCTTAGTGCCATTCTACAAATTTGATAAATTCCAAAAATAACTTTAAAAATCAAGTTTAAATCACTAAACTAAACTTTCCAAAAGCACTAACCAAACTTCCCAAGCAATTTCCATATATTTTTCTTCACTTTTCACCATGAATAGTAAACTTTTAAAATCTTCCAAATGTGCTTAAAATTTTAGGAACATCCTTGTAGTGGGTGATTAGTAGGATTCTTCGACCCAGTCTTGACTTAACTGGTCGACGAACTGTGGTCCTGGTAGCCGTAGAATCAGTGGTGACAATAACAGCATCGAATCTACTTCCCAAGCGGAACCAGACGGGAATACGAGTAGGCAAAGCCTTAGTTAACTTCTGAGATTGTTTGGTGGATCTGACGTCCTTTAAAATTTCCTTCTTCATGCGAGGGGATATTGCATGTCTCACTCTCTTAAGTAGTTTACTCACTGAACAGCCTTCTTTGACAACCAGCCTCTGAAAAATTGAACTGAAGAGGGTGATAAGAGTATGTTTCTTTCTCTCCACACCCTGTCCATGAAGTGATGGTAATATAGAGGTGATCTTCTGGATACTTTCATACCTGTTGGTATCCATCAATGGATAGAATCTACTCCCCCGCAAAAAGTGGGTATACTTTTGGTAATCGTAACTTCTCTTGATGAGGCTTTTCCTCTACAAATATTTCCTCATGAGTTTGGGTGTTCGTAGCCCTTCAAAATCTTCTGTTGCGGATTCTCTTCTGAGTTCGGGTTAGTGGTGCAGTTGTTGAACTCCATCTGATTTCGAGTACTGGTGGTGGGACAGCCAATCCCTTAGTCGGATCTTCAATAATCATTACTTATTTCCCCTTAGCAGCAGCGGTGACAGCAGGCTTGGTGGGTGCCCCAACGGTAGTGGTCTTGGCTTTCTTGTAGGAAAGGAATTTCTGAAGGCAGTTCAGGTCAAATTCAACAGACGGCTCCTGAATTTTTAGAGTGTTGACTTTCATCATGATGAGCTGAGCCTTCCCGAGGATAACCTCGAGGTCTTCAAATCTGGCTCCAAACTTAATGGTGGGAGCAACATTGCGGGCTTCATGGCTTGTTAGCAGGTTGTAGGAAAAGGTCAGCGTTGGGTAGGCCATTGTAGCAGCTTTAAAACAAAAATTTTTGGGGTTAGCTATATGGCCAAAACCTTGTAATCTTTAGTGCAAGCACTGAAAATTTATAGAGGTTGGCCTGTAGACCGGGTAAATTTTGTTTTGTGGGGATTTTTTTTTATTTTTAGTAAAAAGGTAATTTGAAAGTAGAAAAAATTAATTAATATAAGAAAATTTTAAAGC
>NW_018236586.1:0-273 GCF_001263595.1 Phalaenopsis equestris | reverse complement strand
ATCCATGTCAACCTCGTATGGGCCGAACAGGCCATGTGTCGCTGCCTGATTGGGCGCCGCCAGCCAGCTCATTTCTCACCCCTTTTGGACCGCACACAGTCCGACGAGATCAGGGCTGCCCGATCGATACACACTCGAACCGACGGTCACGGGTCATCGTCCCAAATGAACTGGACCCAAAAACCGTACATTTTAAAATACTAATATGTCACTCGATTCTCAATGAAATTGAAAGCAATTTTTTTAAAATGCTCGTCTTGACTAGTCAAACAC
>NW_018236585.1:0-2448 GCF_001263595.1 Phalaenopsis equestris | reverse complement strand
AAAAAAAAACTTACATTAAATATGAAATAAAGAACCCACACACTAGTATGAACAATCTCAGTCAAAAGATTGCTCAATCAAATGAACCTTTAAAGAAAGAATTCACCTTTAGTATTCAACTAACTTAGGAAGGTCATCCTGGCTTGAACTTGTGATATCAGTGATATCTCCTCGACATCTAGAAACTCTTTGTGCATAATTATAACCATCCAATTCAGAGTGGTAACTTCCAAATTATTTAGTCAGGTTGCTTAGTTAGTCACCTCCACGATAAAAGTGATATGACAGTATGAACTAGGGTATTGGAGGTCCCCTTGAGATGTAGATGGGTATTTGCCTCCTAATATCCTTTAGTCTCACTCTCCCCTCAATGATATCCTAATCTACCATAATCTAAGAAACTTTTTCATGACCTGGTTGATCGACTCCCTCAACGTCCTCATCTATCAATCCCTAATGATATCCTAATCTACCATAATCTAAGAAACTTTGCCATGACCTGGTTGATTGACTCCCTCAACGTCCTCATCTATCAATCCCTAGACCTCATTATAAGCCTGTCGGCTAACTCTCATATCCTTGTGCTAGTTTATGTCTAAGAAAGCATCCAGAGCCTCATTCAAATTCAGCTGTCTCGAGCACTTTATGCAATAACCAGGACAACATATGCACTAAGACCGGAACACCCTACAACAAAGACAAGGAAGGAAAAGCAACATATGCCCACCATGAAATGAACATAATTAATAATTTCTTAATATATGTGTTGGCTTTACCTAAGCGAGCATATTTAAAACTCTAGGATCTTCTCTCACTTATATGTCAGTTTGTAGCTGAATGAGCCCAAGGGACTTAAAATGGTCATTTGTAGGGTTGGGCCTTTAATCGACACACCCATTGGTGGTTTTGTCCCATGGACCATCATCATTGTGGGAATGCTTGTTTGGATCATTCTAAAAGAGTGCCCTTTGAGGGAAGGTGGGTCACTGCTCTTCTGCTTAACTAGCACCTTATGTCCTCTCTCACGCCCTCCACACTTTCACTTATTGAGCCTACCATAACACAACTCATTGTTTGTGATGTCCATGTGTGATTGAGTAAGATTCGTCATAGCCAGATACACACGTAAGAAGTGATTGGATCTATGGTTTCATGAGAAGATGATGAAAGTTATTAACTTAAGAGATTTCTTATTATTCTATTTATAAGGGCCAAAGCCCCAAAATTTGAGGGAATACTCTAATTATGTGCATTAATTAAAATTCTTGACTAGTTGTCTTACTAATTCCCCATTCTTATCATAGCACAATTTCTTAAAATATGAGAGAATAAAAGAATTAAATACATATATCCAGAGTGATTACTCAAACCAAAAATGGCCAAATAGCACTCAACCCATCTTCCAGTATAAGCAGCCAAATAGGCAAATTCAAAAAAAAACAACAAATATATCAACTCATAATGTCAGAAATTCATACATAAGACGGTCTGGGATATTTTAGGTCGAACATTTGTGAGATGAATCTGAAAGGCCAAGAGCGAGAGGTCGAGTACAAGAATCAATAGAAGCTAAGTATCTCCTCGTTCACCAAAAAAGTCAACTCGAAAAGAATCTCTCCAAGACCCCAATTTTAGTAGAGGTATTACCAATCAAACAATGGTATACACATAAAGATCTAGAAATAATATAAGCATGAATATATCATTTGTTGAGTGCAAAAGCCTTATAAATAGGTTTATTAAATCTAAACAAGACCTCCCTGATTTGATATGATTAGATATAATTCTGAAATTTTGTCGGCTAGGATTAAAGAAAATCTCCCTCTAATCTCCCTCATCCTGCTTAATTTTATTACTCGGTTATTTAACTTTCCCTCTAACACTCTCTCTCCCTATCTCTCTCCACCCCAGATTCCCAACGCTATATATCTAGGGTGTGATTCAAAGACAAATCTGAGCGCATAATCAAAGAACTTAGTTTTATTGACCAATAGTTTAAGTTGTAGTTCTCAAATAATTTAATTGTAGTGTCTAATATATTAATAATTTTGAGAAATAATGTATGTCGTCCAAAATTAAGGACATATATCATAAAAAAAGTATCTCACCCAAATATGAAGGAGAAATTGTAGCACAATATCCTTATAAGAAGTGTCATGATGTGCTAAAAAATTATTAAATCTCTTAATAGATTAAGAAGTTTTGAAGCTTTTTTCTATAAAAGTTATATCTGATTTTTTATGATATAACATGTATTAAGATATTTGCTATTTTTATGCATAATTAATATATCTTTATTTTTTTTTTTTAATTTTACATAAATACCACCCACTTCTTATGCATAGAAATTTATATCTAACACCAAAATTTTGATATTTACATTTATAATGCCCTTGTGTCATAAATTATAAAATCCAAATTTATATTTTCTTTCATTTTCTTCCCTCC
>NW_018236584.1:0-565 GCF_001263595.1 Phalaenopsis equestris | reverse complement strand
GGGGATGTTTGAAATAAGCTGATCAATTCATTACTGTGTCTTGATGAAAATGTCTTCGGTCTGGATGGTTTATGGTAGCTTGTCCTTTCACTCTCTTATGTGTATTAAAATGATATCATAATAATGTTGTGGCGGTCTTCCTTTTGTTGCCCCTACCCGTTAGTTTGAGATGTGGGCTGTCCTTTTGCCGTCCCTACCCATGAGCTTAAATGGTGGTGGTCTCCTTCCTACTGCCTTGGCCGTGAGCCTTACCTTGTGTTTACTGCCCTTGTGGTCTTCCTCTTGCTGACCTTATCCGTGGGCATATTCTATGGTGGTTTTCTCCTTCTTGGCCCTACCCATGAGCTTAAATGGTGGTGGTCTCCTTCCTGTTGCCTTGGCCATGAGCCTTACCTTGTGTTTACTGCCCTTGTGGTCTTCCTCTTGCTGTCCTTACCCGTGGGCTTATTCTGTGGTGGCTTTCTCTTTCTTGGCCCTACCCGTAAGCTTAAATGTGTGGTGGCCTTCCTCTTACTGCCCCTACCTTGTGTTCTCTTCGTGAGATAAGTTGGGTTGGTGGTTGTCC
>NW_018236583.1:0-3880 GCF_001263595.1 Phalaenopsis equestris | reverse complement strand
ACGTAACTTCCCGATTTGGACAGATTCTTCCACTTTGCTCCGCTTCGTTCCAGCGTATGTCTCTATATGATATATGAGCCATACCATAACAATACAGCATTCCAACCAATGACGTGTCGTCCAAATTTATGAGTTTTTTTAAAAAGATTTCAGTACTTTCACTTGTGGGGAAATATGATACAACATTCCAGCCAATGATGTGTCGTCCAAATTTATGAGTTTTTTTAAAAAGATTATGGTACATTCAAAGATAGTTTATTTGCATTTCTGCCCTCACCAATATTTAAGCAGTATTTAATTCAGAATGTAAAATGTTTTTATTTTTATTTATTTATTTATTTATCTGAGTTCGCCGGAAGGAGCTTCGAGTGGTGGACATTTGGCGAGTAGGAGAAGGGGGGCGGCTGCTGGCGGCGGCAGCAAATTGATTCCTCGCAACTCACGCATGTGACCTAATTGGGCTCGCCGGAGTAGTCGGGCTTTCTCCGAATTGGTCGTCGGCTAGATTCTCGCCTTCAAATCCATTAACAAACCGCCACATCGCCGCCTTCTTGACGGCGGCGTGTTAGAAGACATTTATATGTAAATTTATGTAAATTTTATTTTTTGGGACTTTCATATATAATAAATATTATTTAGGGACTTGCATATGTAGCTTTTAAATAATATGATCTATTTTTTTATTTTATTTTCAACTAATGAGTGATACATTAAAGAACATATGTAGTATTTTTATACTTCTAAAATTTGCCGTCAACCAAAGCGATCCAACATGACAATAAATTTCCCTAAACGATATGCTTAATTAAGTTGCAGTACGTGTAAAAAATTTTAGGGGCATTATCATACATGGCATCCAAATCATAGGTATTCATGTATCTTCATATGTCATCAATAAATTTATCATTTTGCACGAGTCTCCCCACAATATCTTAAATAGCATTATTTTTGCACCGAAGATCCAACAAATTCCTCCCGCTTTTGCAATCACCGACCATTGTAGAACACTATCGACAACCATATTTTTCTTACAGTGAGTCCCTTATAGAGTCACAACTGGCATTGTAGAATCTCAACACTTTGTGGAACATTGAAATACCTGACAAAACAATAAGTTGTCTTACACACCATGCAAAGATGCATCTCGAAGACGGTGCAACAATACACCCAAATACAGTGCAATGAACCACCCTAATGACAATGTAATAATGCATCCCACATACGGTGTGATGACGTCTCTCGAAAGCAGAATAACAATACACCCAGAAGACGTTGACTTTTCCCAGACTCCTAAAGCTGTCTCCTTGCAGTCCACCACTACGACCTATGCGTCTAACAATGTTCTATGTGGAACACAACTCACATAGCTCCAAACTCTGACCCCTACAACCTACAGACGCCATCGAATGTTACCATTAAGACCTTTGTCACTAACTACGATGCATGTGATCCATAGCTTGTGTAGCTCCTGACCTCCATTTATACAACCTGTGGATGTAATTGCATCTCACCACTATGGTGTTCGCGACCAACAGAGACCTATTTGGCACATATCTCATGAAAATCTTGGTTTCGGCCCTTGCAGCCTACGAGTGTCATCGTAGCTCACCACTACAGCGTACGTTACCAACTACGACCTATGTGGCACACAACTCAAACAACTCCTGAATCCAACCCTTACAGCTAATGGATGTCATCACAACTCACTACTACAACCCATGTGATCCACCACTCGTTCAGCTCCCAACTCTAAGCTCTACAACATATGAATGTTATCACAACTTATACAGTCCTCTGCAGTATATAGATGTAATCACAGCTCACCACTACGACATACATGAACAACTACGATCTATGTGGATTACAGCTCGTATAACTCTCGACTTCGACCTTTACGACATATGGAAGTTATCACAGCTTTTGCAAATTCAAAAATTGGCATCTGCGGCCTACAAACGTTGTCATAGCAAATGCAGCTCTTTGCTCTGGCCTCTTCGGCCAATGAAGGTTACCACAATGTATGTAGCTCCCAACTTCAACATTAGCAACTTACGGATGTCATAATAGCACCCAACTTCAGCTCATATAGTCTATGGGCGTTATCACAAATCATCACTATGACCTACATGTTCTACAACTCGTTCAGTTCTCAACTTTGGCTTTTGTGGCCTAGCAACGTCATCACGGCTCACTACTATTATCTTCATTGCTCGCAACTTCTGCAGCTTCCTACTACAGCCTTTTTGGCCAAGTGATGCTCCAGAAGCAACCACCTACGGCTCACAAAACCAACTAATATCATGACTTTCAACCACAACTACTACAGGATTTTTTCATTTAGCATCGACCAAATCCGACGTTTCAAAAGGGAAAATCTTATGCTAATATTGTTTAACATAGAATTTGTGTCGTCTATGTAGTCAATTAGCAACATCGCTTGTTGTGCCTTGCGTCTCTTCTATGCTACGTTTCTTTCTTCTTCAATCGATTTATAAGACAGATGTCCTCTTTGAAATAGGAAAATCGATTTTGAAGGAAAACATTTGCAGATATGAGGCGTTCAACAGTTAAGTAAGAAAGTCAAGCTTTCCATCAGTCAAGCAGCAAAGACAGATGAGGGTTCAATCGCTGCGTCTTTTCTTACTCTATCTAGGTCATTATGTGATGAACTCAATTCCTATCAGTAAAATTAGGGTCGGTAATATAATTACCCTCAAAAAGGTATGACGCTAATTATTTGCATTTAAATGTGTCTGTAATGTTTAACGTTGATCAATAATGACGACCCTCACACCGTCACAATATTTAACATCAGAGTTGGCATCAACAATTTGTGGATGCATATTTGTCTCATTTTAGTGTTGGATTGTATCGAGGGATGTCAAAATATCGATGTGTTAACACTGGAATTTCAGATGCAAAGCAGACGTAAAATTGAATCAAGGAAAAACATATAAAAGAACGATAGATTTTCACAACATGCACACAATAAATACAAATAGCATAGTAATTTATTTACCCAACATCAAAACTTTGAATCTATATCACAAAAGAGTACCAACAATTAAAAAAGGATAAGGTTACAAACATTAATATAAAATCGCAAAAGTTAGCATCTAAACGCTTAGTATAGGTTCACATGCTCAAAAAGAAAAAAAAATAACATAAAAACTCCTAATTATCCTCCTCTCCATCCTCTTCCTCCTCCTCATCCACAAAACTCATAGGTCGCATGCCACGAGGATCCGCAATACTCTCCATCACACATGCTATAGAATTCTCAACTCTCTATCGGCATCCATCCATCTGATCACGAATTTGACAATGCTCTTCATTCATAATACTGACCTGCCTGACTAGCACCTCATGCTCCACCTCCAACGAGCTCGAGCAACCCACAGGAGACTAGTTGAGCATGGCCTTGAATGTTATGTCCTTTGCGCCCAGGCTTTAGACTTTCCCTTTCTTCTTCCTCACTACCAAAATCCATAGCTCAAAAGCAAACTATTGATAAATTATATGCATTAAATGCCTAAATCTGAAATATCAAATTTTTACATAATTAGGAATGTAAAAAATCAAATATCTCATTAAAGAGAGGCTCACGAGAGAAGAAAACGTTATCTTGGTTTTGGAGGGGAGGGGAGAGGAGAGGAGGTCGTCAAAGCCACGATTTCACCAATGGAGTAACCCACAGACGATAATACCAGGTCTGTGGAGGAAAATTGCCATGGAAGCGCCAGAGAGGATGATGTCGGAGGAAGAAAGAAGCAACTAGACTTTGTAGCGTGGGATCCATATTTTGATTGCATTAGTGTCAGACTTGTGTCGGGTTTGCAATATATTTGATCTAATGCTATCAAGTGAACATGTTACGATG
>NW_018236582.1:0-2312 GCF_001263595.1 Phalaenopsis equestris | reverse complement strand
TTATTCTTTGTTCAAATTTCCTCTAGTCAGCCCAAGCAAAACATCAAACAAGTGGGTTGTACTGTTGTAACTGTACCAGGTTCAGTTATGGTGCCTAGGCGTTCAACCTTTCTGGTGCCAAGACCCTGGCCTTCACATTTTGGGCCTTTATGCCCAGTGGTTGGTGCTTAATCACTACCCTCTCGTTTGCACAAATATGGGGTTGGCACCCTGGCGCCCTAGATGTTTGGCGCTAAGGCTTCAGCCTACTATATTCCCATTTGCTTCATCTCACCTCCTTTTTGCTCCATGTCTCTTCCAATTCACTCCACTCCTACAACATGTTATACCTACAAGTAAAACATAAGAATATAATTTTTTAAAGAGAAATTTCATTCAGAAAGATTTGCAAAACATAAAGGAACTCATGCAATCTCTTTGCACATAAAAAATTCCCTAAACTTAAAGGTTACTTGTCCTCAAGTAATACTAGAATATTAATATTAAATTAATTTAATTTAAGGAGTGGGTTTCCTTAAAAATATCAACAACATTGTCACAAAAAAATTCATGGTGTATCTTTAGGTTAACTTTAGTAAATAAGTCTAGTCTTAAGGTATAAGAAACCCTCCACTCATAAGAAAAACATGAATTCTTATTTATTTTAAAAGGTAGTCAACAATTATTAGTTATGGTATCTTAGATGATAGAAAACTAGAATTTAAGCTCTCTAATTAAAAAATATTTACTAGTACACCATAAATAAAAGCAAACTTAGGAATGCAATAAAGCTTCAAATCTAAGAAGGGTATAGTGAAACCAATTATTGATTAAGCTTCTTCTTAAGCTTCTCCTCCTTTAATATTTTCTTCCTTCCTCTTTTTTTTTTCTTTTTCTTTTTATATTGTGTTGCTTTAGAATGTATATTTTAATCCTTAGAATAAATTTGGAAGGACTACTATATATGGATGACTTTTTAAAAATTTTGAATTCCACTACCACCTCCTTAATGTGAAAACTACCACACCCTCTCACTTTTTGGGCTTGTAAAAAAATTAATAAGTACTAGTTAAAAACAAAGATTTTATAGAGACTCAATTCATAATAAATTTAGATCTAAGAATAACTAATTTAACAAATATAATTCTTTTCAAAAATAAATAACCAATTTATTTTTTATAATTATTGAATTACAAATTATCGTAGCTATAGTCTAGTTTCATTTACATAAAATTTAAAATAAGGAAACTATGTTTTTCCTTTCTAAAGAATTATAATAATTTTAAATTAATTCTAAATTCCTCAAATGTAAAAAATATAACATCTCAAATATATGTCTTTGAGGACAAATAAATTTATGTTTTTACATTGATCCCCCCCCCCCCCCCCCCAAAACTTATTTTTTTGCTATAACACAATCTAAATCATGAATATAAGTAAAGAAAAGTTCTAAAAAAATTCTTCGTACATCATGTGCCTACCTCAAATTAACATTTTTAAGCACAATACACATATATGCAGTAACAATTATATCAAACTTAACTGTGGTGAAATAAAACTAAGAAAGTCTAAATATCTCAAAAGATAAATAAGAATGAGGTCAAAGTAATAAAACATAAACTGTATATTTGAGTACAGTAGTAGTATTTGCAAATAACATGAAAGTTAGTGTAGTACATCCAAAAAAATAACAACAATGCAACTATATAAAAGCGAACCTCATCGTCCTCCTCCTCCTCATCATCATTGTCTGAATTATCATTTGAATCATCCTCCCTCTTAGATTCCTCCTTCTTTGAACCTTCCTCCATTAGTTGGCTCTGCTCATACAACTGGTATGAAGGATAAGTTGGGAACTCTATGATGTACCAAAAATTTATGCATTTTTAGACCCATATTTTATACATATTTTTGGTGATATTGCACCTTAATGGAAGGTATTTTGATGTTTTCTGGTAGGCTGTTGTTTTTTAGGACTTAAAGCAAAAAGGAAGATAAAAGGATGAAATTTGGAGTAAAAATAATGTTTTTGAAGAAGTACTCAATGCCGAACATGCCAAGGGCAGAGCCGACGGTGCAGAATAACAGAACAACTGAAATTTTTACTTAGCGCCGACGAAGCTAAAACTAGCCCCGACGGCACCAAAGGTGGTTCACGGTTCAGCCCATGTTTCTAGAAGGTTCAATGTATTTGAATGATTTTTTAAGAGTTTTTGGAGGCTCCTCCTGGAGAACCGACCTTGGGCTTAATATGGGGCCGAAATTCATCGGGAAAGTGACTCCTTTTTGCTTCAAGATATTCCACCACGCTCCATTTTTGCCATTCTTCATAA
>NW_018236581.1:0-1082 GCF_001263595.1 Phalaenopsis equestris | reverse complement strand
AAGATTTAAAATTCAATATCTTTATTTAGAAAATCCGGGAAAATATTCTAAATATTCTTAAGTGCCTAGGAAGCAATTTAAAATATTTCCATGAGTTTTATCATTTTTGTGATTTTTATTGATTTTTAATTAATTTAAACATTTAAAATAGGCTAAAAATGAAGTTTTTATTTTAAATATCATTTTATTTTTTGAAGTTGTTTTTTATCACAAAGAACTAAAAAAATAAGTTTTTATTAAGTTTAGAGTCATATTTTGATTTTTAAAAATCATTTAAATGCTAAAAGTAATACTTATCTTTAAAAATCTACTTAGGTTATCAAATTAACTCAAAACATTTTGAAATTTTTATGGTGAGTTCTCTGGATCATAAACCACAGTGGAGATTAAAAATTAAGTCATTTAAGTGTTTATATTTTTAAAAATTAATTATCTTAATGATTTTGTGTTTGTAAAAATTAGGTATATTTTAAAAAACTTGGCTCATGAAATTATTTCCAAAAGCTTCACTTGTCAAGGTGGACCTTCCAAAATTTTCTTGGAATTTTCTAATTAACATGCTAATTTTCATGATTATTTTAAGCAAATAATGTACAAAACTTGAAAAATATGGATCTCTGTCTACGAACTTCATTTGTCTTTAGAAAAGTTAAGGGATATTTCCCTTGACATAAGCTACAGCATGCAAAAATTTCAAGCCAAGGTGATATGTTAATATGCATGGAGAATCAAATGATTCAAAACAGTGTTTAATTAATTAAAAATGAAATATGCATCAAATGGACTTGAAGTTTATTCTGCATTATTTTCCTCTGCTCACTGAGTAAGAGGGTATTTTTATTTTATTTTTGTGATTTTTCTACACAAAGTTATGAATTTTCTAAGTTAGGATTATTTAAATAAAAAGGAAAAAGCACTATTTATCTATTTAAACCATGTGTGCCACCTCATCCTATGACGGCTCCAAAGCTCCACGCGGCGTGCTTTTATTTTAGGTCATCGTCAACGGCAGGAGCCACGTGTCCTGTTGTTTATGTCTCGAAGTGTTGTCTGGCTTCATCTTGGCCATTCGTTCAATACAC
>NW_018236580.1:0-255 GCF_001263595.1 Phalaenopsis equestris | reverse complement strand
CTCTTCATCGAGCCAATGGCCTCCACGTTTTCTCCACTCAGTCTGTAATTAAGGGTCTATATGGGGCAGTTGCAGCTTATCCAACTTATGCTGATAAATAGTTTTTCCTGATAATTTGCTGATGAGCAACTGATCCAGATAAGCTGACTGGCTAGGCTGCCTGGTTGTTTGGTTTGCGCGTTTGGAAAACAACTGATTCTAGAGAAATGATCATTCTGTCCTTGTTCTAGATAAACTGTTTAGTTTTTTGGTTTG
>NW_018236579.1:0-210 GCF_001263595.1 Phalaenopsis equestris | reverse complement strand
GAACCCTGAATGCCTACGCTATGTGTGAGGACTGCTGTCGGGCCTTATGTCGCTCTTTGAACATGTAGGTAAGTTGGCTAAGAAGCCCAACATTAAAGCTGAAATGTCGAATAACGAGATGTTCTCATAAAAGGACAGACTAGAGCATTGTGCGGTCCAAGAAACATCAGAGCATGTGGCTAAAAAGCTGAAAATGTCAAAAGACATGAT
>NW_018236578.1:0-1726 GCF_001263595.1 Phalaenopsis equestris | reverse complement strand
ATTTATTACAACCCAATTCAAAGCATCTTCCCCACATATCCCTTCAATCAATATTAAAAAAATGGAAAATTTATTTGCATACCACCCACACAATTCTTACCAAACAACCACAGTTTGATATTCACTTACAATATCTTAATGTCATAAACTTGAAAAAAAAAAATGAATTTTAATTTTTTTTAAAAAAAATTAACAATTAACATTTAAATGTATAATCTTAAACGTATACGTAAAAAGTACAGTTCACTGTTTAAAAGATTAGTAAGATTCATACTTTAAATATAATATTAAAAACTTTTAGACATAAGTAAATACATTCAAATCTTATGCTGTGCGCATATTCCCAAAAAACAGTGAATTGCCTTTTGAAAATTTCCCCCAAAAAAGTGCCTTTTGAGACTTTTTTTTCTTATAACCGTTTATAAAAGATAAAAAAAAGTTATTGCCTTTTGAGAATTTTCCCATAAAAATTGGCTTTTGAGACTTTTCTTCTTTCATATAACCTTTTATATGAATAAAAAAATTACTGAATCACGTTTCGTATATATCCTCCGACTAGCAAATAAATTACTGAATCACGTTTCGTATATATCCTCAGACTAGCAAATAAGCATCTCAATCAAAATTAATCATGTTCAAATTATAATTATAATATAACAATTAAGGTTATCAGAAACAATTTGAGTCGTTAAGTAGCTTGATCATATTTGAATCTATAGTTAAGTAAACAAATTCAACATAAACTTTTTCTTTATAAATGAGCCAAACACATAATTCTGGTTATGCTAGACTCATTTTAACTCTAATATATATATATATATAAACTTTGGTCGAAAATTTAAACTTGTGGGGAAATTTTAAACTTGTGGGGACGGGCAAGTTATTAATGGAGCGAGCCATACTTATATATGGAAGAAGGGATACAATATGGGTCAAGAAAGGGAACCCAATCTCCATTTATTGGGTGGAATGAACTTTGGTCGTGAAAATTAGGGAGGAGAATTGCACATAAGCAAGTTAAAGTTGCCGATCTTTCAAGGAGAGAGGATGTTTATGGTTGGGTCTATCACATTGAGAGATACTTTGTTGTTAATGCATTTACAGAGGAAGAAAAATTGATTGAGGTGACCGTTTATTTAGAAGGGAAGACTAATCAAAAGATAAAACAACATCAACTAATCAAAACATAGGAAGAATGCAAGGACCGATTGTTTGAGCGTTTCATAACCGCTTAGGAAGGGGATTTATAGATCAGTTTTTTGTGTTGGTTCAGGAAAGGTCCTTCATGGATTATATGGAGAATTTGAGATGTTAACCGATCATTTAAGAAAGATATCATTAGAAGTGTTGGAAGGAAATTTCATGAAAGGTTGAAGCAAGAAATTTGAGCATCACTTCTTTTGCTGAGATCGAGAGGATTGGGGGAAATTATTGAATTAATGCAGCTGGTTGAAGATAAAAATGCAATGGAGTAGGCTCATACGAGCATCACAAGTAGAGCGTCATATCGAGCCGAGATACGAATAATTTTGAACACAAGCTAAGCACGTTCATAGTGTTAATTGCAAGACCTCATAATAGTTATTAATAAAATTACATTCTGATTTAAACTTTGGTCGAAAATTTAAACTTGTGGGGAAATTTTAAACTTGTGGGGACGGGCAAGTTATTAATGGAGCGAGCCATACTTATATATGGAAGAAGGGATACAATATGGGTCAAGAAA
>NW_018236577.1:0-1090 GCF_001263595.1 Phalaenopsis equestris | reverse complement strand
CAATTTTGTATCCAATAAAGTATATTTCCCTATTTTACTATTTTATTGCACTCAACTCTATGGATGACATCCTCTCCCATGAAATCAAATGTGATTCTAACTATGTTTTTGAAATCATAGCCCTTTCGGAACATATGTTTCTCAACATATTTTAATAATTCAATTGGCCAGATCAAAGAGTAAATGAATATTGGAGTTCAAATAATCATAAATTATTGACATTTAAAATCGTATGAAACAAAATCAATCCTTCACAAAAACATATCTAAAAGTAGGGATAAGAATAAAAAAGACTACTCAAAATTTATGAGAAGGATACGACAAAACATAAATTTCATAAGTAAAAATAAGTTTACAAAACAAAAGAAATGAAAGACACAATTTATCTCACAATCCTTCCCAAGCAAATTCTAGAAGTTTTCTTCAAGCCTTTTTCTCCTTACAAGCACTCTCACTTCTCTTTTAGAAGTGTGATGAAGAAGAAATCTCTCACTTTCTCTCTCCTCTTATAATCCTTGAAGAAAATTTTCAAGCCCTTGACTTTCTCTCTCTTTTTTTCTTGTCTTCTTCAAACTCTCTCCCTCACACCTCTCTTCAGCCCCCCTTTCACACCACTCTCATGCCCTAGACTTCCCTCTCTTTTATTAAAGGCCGCTTTCCTCCAAACTGTATTCAAAATTCCCTCCAAAAGTCTATCCAAAAGTTAACTTTTTTGTGAATTCCAAATGACATGTCTATTGATCAACGAGACATATCCCTTCATAAAAGAACCTTCCAAGGTGTCTAGATGCATTGAATCACTTCATGCGGTGCATAGAACAAGTGACTCCCAAACCTCTTTAATCCGCAAAAGGTCATCTTTGGCTCATCTGGCGCCAATTCTGGTGCATCTAGAGCCAGCTTGCTTAAGTCCATGATGTTATGGGTTTTGGCACATTTGGCTCTAGTTCTGGTGCATCTGGCGTCAACTCTATGTAAAATGGCACATCTGGCACCAACTCTCTGCAAAATGGTGCATCTGGCGCCAATTTGGCACTAGAATTCCCAAAATTAGTTGTTTTGGCTCCAAATTTCATCCTTTTTGCCACTT
>NW_018236576.1:0-382 GCF_001263595.1 Phalaenopsis equestris | reverse complement strand
ATATAAAATAAATTGTAATGATTTCTCACTCCGTTATTAATTTACTTTTCGATTTTGCCAATTGAAATGTTAACATCTACTGTGAAACATACTATCCAGGAATTAGAGTATGAGTTTTACAAAAAAGTGAGAATCACATTTGATTCCATGAAGGAGTGTTTTGTTCATGGAATTTGATGCGAATAAATAGGGAAATATTTATTATTGGGCAAAGAATTGGAGATTCTAGGGTGACAGACTAAAATTCCCAATTTGGTCTTAATGTTTAAGAACTAATATTATGAGAGTTAGCCTTCAAGGGAAGGGAAGGGGGAGCTCTTGAGTGAGAGCCAGTATCCTCCGAGCCTAACTGATAATTTAGGGACTAAACCTGAAATTAGCC
>NW_018236575.1:1112-1379 GCF_001263595.1 Phalaenopsis equestris | reverse complement strand
CCAAGCCACAACACTCAAAACGCTAAAAATAAACATCCTATGCTCAGTCTCAAGTATACAGAGATCTAAAAGAAAAATTCTAAAGCAAAGCAAACACTAAGTTCAAATCAAATTACATAGATAGACATACAGGTAGCAAGGTAAATCTACTATTCTTCAGATTCAGTGCTAGATTCTTCTCTGAGATCACCCATTGATTGAACATGAACGAAGAGGTTATAGATGGGTCGGTATGAAAATTCTTCAGTAGAGACCTCTTCTATCAAT
>NW_018236575.1:636-892 GCF_001263595.1 Phalaenopsis equestris | reverse complement strand
ACCATAATAGTCATATCATTTTCATCTTCATTGGCTGGGAATCTCTCAGTTGGGTCCAAAGGCTTCCAAGGTAGAAGTATCTTTTCCCAATTTTCATAAGATACTTGGAACTGACTGCAAAGTAAGAAAATTGATGAAGGATGTCCAAGTCCATAAGTTGATCCATGAACGATCAGACCCAGAATAAACTTCACAATTATAAATCCAATATCAATCGTCAGTCGCATTTGGGTGCATGTTGCCCTCACTTTTAGTT
>NW_018236575.1:0-282 GCF_001263595.1 Phalaenopsis equestris | reverse complement strand
GCCCCTAGGCACCTCCAAATTACCTAACTGCCCTTGGGACCCAAATTTGGCCAAAATTCCCAAATTTTGCCAAAATGCCCAAAATTGATCAAAAATCATTCCAAACACTTTGAATACATCAAAATTTGCCAAAACTGACAAAAATAACCAAATTACCAAGATACCCCTCCATGACCCAAAATCCAAAAATTCCAAAAATTCCTAAAAAATCCCAATAAATCTAAAATATTCCCAATAATTCCAAAAATTCTCTCTCATTTCTTAATGGATTCTAGTGATTAT
>NW_018236574.1:6258-9277 GCF_001263595.1 Phalaenopsis equestris | reverse complement strand
GACTGCAGGTTGACAGAAGTAATTTTGTGATTTTTCGTCCTCTAAATTGAGATAATTAAAAAAAAATATCACATCATTTTTACACTGATCAACTTTTCTCCATGAGAGTAGTATTTCATTGAAAACCAATTACGAAATGATAGATGATTCGATAGCATTGAAGAGCAAATCTTTGGGGTGATTTACACAATAACAAACATTTATTAGGAAGCATGGACTTCTGTCGTTCACACAGGGGAGGCCGACTCAGTTTAAGACTTGTCCCAATTTGGGCCAACTAGATCCGGCCAATTCGAGGCCTTTTAATCATCTTCCTTTTGACATTTTTTGTTTACAAACTCGTAGGGACATGTTGGATCTTCTATAAAGTGTTTTGCACCATTTTGATATCGGTAGGTCACCAATTTTGCCCTTCTAATAAATTTGAACATTGTTTGAATTTTCGGTTGTCTCAAGGGTGAGCATTGCTTCAAAATTAATTTTACCATCTTAACATTTTCTTTGTCAATAAAAATAATTTAAAATTAATGAAACTTTTGTGAATAATGTATTATGACAATGTCCTTTCATCTAGTACTGAATTTGTTTTATACAAGAAGAACCTTCATATTTGATAGAAGAATATTGAAAGATAATACACTTAGAAAAGATTACATCAGTTTCACAGAATCAATTTGATTTAATGTTAAAAAGTTCCGCTATGTAAGAGATTCTTATATTAGGTCTAGCAATAAAATATATAACATAATAGAGAGGACATTGAATACTGTAATAACTAGTTTGATGTGGATTAAAAAATAAATGCGTGTAAGATATTGCTGAAGTTAGAGCACTGAGTAGTTTTATATGAAGTCATAGGGTGATTAGGCCTCAGTGGACTAAACCCATATTCAATAAAATTGTTTCTTGTTGGGGACAACTCATCTTCTGAACCATGGCCCATTTCATGTCAGAAATAAATTGCCCATTTTAATGAGTATATCCTCACTTGTAATATTTTAGAGCAACATAATATTGTATTTGCTGATAAAAATTATGTAACTTGACAGGGCATCTAAATTTTGTGTAATTAATTGCAGGCCTTATTGGCATCTATGTGTATTTGTTATTTCATTTTTTGTAGGCATCTTCATTGTCCACCATGGAATATTCCCAGGCTAAAACCATCATGAAACCATGTGTGCACATAAAGTCTAAATTTGAGTGTCATCGCAATTAATAAATCAGCAGAAACCGGCCTAATTACTATTTTTTTGTTAGCTCATAATAATCTAGATTTGGGCGGTGTTTGGCTGCATTCCAGATATACCTTACATTAAATAGGAATCCGATAAAATTGAATTTATCAAATTCATGTTTGACTGTGAAACACTCATGAGCCACGAAGGAATAAATCCCCTAAATCTGCATTCAAATCGGATTTATTAAATCTGGATTTGCATCGAAAACGAGACAGAACTATAGACAATTCGATTTAACGGAGCGTAGGATTTAAATTTCATTTTTATTTTTTTGGTTTTTGGCTGGGTTTGATTTATGTTAAATTAATGGTTAAATCTTATTAAAAGTATGTCACTAATCACCCCTTGAGTTTTTATTCAATAGGTGCTGAATCATTTACAGTGATGGGTCTATAAATAATATCACAGAAAGTTGTCTAATTAACCAATTTTTTTTTATTTTCTTTCCAGCTTTAATGGTACCATGCCCTATAGTCATGAAAGTTCGCGTCAATAATGAATTATTTCTATCATGGAATGATCATGTGCTGCTGCTTCCCTTTGGCTTTTCTGGTAGATCTACAGATGGATTCTTTACAAGTGATTGCTTTTCTATCCCACCAAAAAAGAAAGACAGAACAACAAAGAATACCATCCATTTTTCAAACGGTAACTTTTCAAAAGATTATAGTACAAAGCAATTGCAATTTTTTTTTTTTCTATTTATAATTATTATTTTCTCAGTGGCTGTTTGAGATGACTTTTATTTTTTCTTTATATTTTTTTTAACATGAAATAAAATATATTTAGTATGCCCTACGCTTCTATCATGTTTCATTGTTTTTAGAAACATTCAAAATAAATTTTATGTATCTTGAGTATTTTTGAAAAACTTTAGTCTGATATGTCATTAGAGCTGTTCATGATTATTATAGAGTTAATTAGTTTAATTAAATATTTCAAAGTCCATTATTGTGGGTTGAGTTACTGCTAATTTTGAATGGCTAAGCATTAAAATTCTATTTAGGCTCGTTTATTCCTCTTAATTACATGAAATTTATCGGATTGGTCAAACTTTGACTTTGCTAGAGGATGTTAGACAAGGTTACAAATTCAAATATAAGCTGAAACTGGAATTATAAATAAATATAGAATGTACTACTAACTTTTATAATAAATAAATCCTATATCAATAAATATAAAATACCTATAACTCTGTTATAATAATTAAGCCTTTGTAAGTTATCGTCCTCCTAGATTCTCTTCCAAAGCCATGCATTTACACACCTGACCCATTTTCTTATGTATTTACAAATCCAACACCTGAATTTTTTTTTTTTATATAACTGTACCATTTAAAAAGTGAAATGCTCACTTTCATGCATATATAGATAGAATGTAATATATGTAAAAATTGATGGGTGTTGATATGTAAATACAAAGGAATTAAGTGGTATGCATGTAAATTCTTATTGCTGTTTTCAACTGATGTTGAAGGAGCACAAACTCCCACTTTAGGACTAAATAAAAAGAAAATTTCAACCTTAAATGTAAGTTAGGAAAATCTCACCTTGGAAAATTTTCTAGTACCGACTCCACTATTGGACATGTTATAGTCGGTGCGAAGGTGGGAAATTTATTGCATTTCGTCAGTTCACCCTTTCCAGCCTTTTATTTTGACTCTTTACTTTGCATCCATTTATGGGTAAGGTATGGGAAATGCTTCATTTTTTTCAAGATCTTATTGGTTTTGTATTAAATGCAAAAGCATTTTGAGAGCTTATATATATATATATATA
>NW_018236574.1:2629-6247 GCF_001263595.1 Phalaenopsis equestris | reverse complement strand
TATATATATATGAATAATTGATTATAAGGCTATTGAGATTTATAATTAATTAAAATTATTAATTAAAAAAATATAATGAAAATATATTAAATTATATTTAATAATAATAAAGAATAAGATTTAAATCATGCTCCAACCTTTAGCTTCCTATGACTGTGGGTAGGGTTGTTAGATCGATTCTTTGTTTGCATACAGTTCATGTCCGGCTTGCTAAGCAAATGGGCCCTAAGAACATATATATGCATATTTTTTGTTCAAAATACAAACAAGCTGAACAAAAATAATAATATTTTTTAAAGAACTGAAAACGAGTTGAGACTAGGTCGCTCTTGTTCAGCTCATTTATAGCCCTAGTTATAATTCTAAAATGACAATGTTCCTAGTATGTGTTGGGCATAGAAATATAAGATAAAGAGAAAGCAAGGAAGGTGATTGAAGCTCATGAGAGATTACGGGCCCGTTTGGGGCAGCTTATAAGTGCGGAGGCATTTTTGAAAAACCCGTGGTACCTTTTAATTCGCTTGTTTTGCAAGCTTATTCAAAAAAGTGGTTCTATTTTTACACTAAAAGCAGACCGCAGGTCGAATCCCGCGGTCGACCCGAGAGCCGTATTTCAGGATAAACTGCTTATCATGAAATGCAAAAGGATGTTAAAAGCTAGAGGTTGCATCTTGGTTGATTTAGAAGAGTCAAAGATAGGGTTTTGAAGGAGGACGATTAGGTCGGCTTGTTTACACTTGTAGGTGGGGGCAAGATGGAAATAAAGCAATAAAGGAAGGATGAATAAAGGAATAATGAAGGTGTGGCGAAGGATGAAGAATAGGCATGCATGTTTCATGAAAGGAAAAGCCTATTGAGGCTTTCACGTATTTAATAAATAATGATACTATTATTTATATATAAATCACTCTAAATTTCAACAATTAAAATTATTGCATTGCTTTTTAGCTGTTCAAATTGTTGCAATTAATTCGTAGCATCTAAAAGCATTACAATCAATTTACAGGGTCAAAATCGTTATTTTGTAACAAATATAAATGCAGCTACGAAGCTACAAATTTTTAAAACTTCGTAATTTATTTTGAGATTTAGTGCTTTTTATTTTATTTTTTTATTTTGTGCATGAGTAAACATGGCTGCTATAATTTTTTTTTTTCTATAACAAAACACGGGTGTCAATTCGAGTTAGTGGGTCGGGTTGTTTTGACCTGAAACTAACCTGATTTTAATAGGTTTGATCTGAAACTGAATGTTATACCAATTGAAAATCTCAATAGCATTCAACCCGCAAACTTAGAACCTAATATGATCCAAAACACCATTTAACATATGATAAAATAGCCATTTGGGTTCAAATCAAGCAAATTTTGATTCAATTTCGGGTCAATTTTGGGTTGGCGGGTTTATTTTAAGTCAATTTAGGTTTGGAAGGTCATTTTTTGGGCCCAAAATGGTTCAAATCAAGCAAATTTTGATTCAATTTCGGGTTGGCGGGTTTATTTTAAGTCAATTTAGGTTTCATTTTTTGGGCCCAAAACCGGACCCGAAAAACTAAACGGGTTAGAAAATTTAACCTAAATCGGACCCAAAAGTTATTCAGATTAAGCCAAACTTGGCCTGAATACTATTCAGATATACCCCAACCAAAATTTTTCAAGTTGGGTTCAAAACAAGTTGGTGTTTTGGGTCAGTTCTTAACACCCCATTTAAACACCCAAGCTTCCCTCTCTCTAATCCCTCCTTCAAAAAATCTACTTTGCTTTAGACTATGTCTTTATTTGTAAAATAAAATAAAAATTTAAGTGATGACAAAGATGCATTTTAAGTTATGGGATGAAATTATAAAATATAAATTGGACTTTTGAGCAATCAAATCCATGCTCCCAATAAAGTTCTCCAAAAGCTTTCTTGTTGAAAACCCCTTCTCCTTCTATGGCAATCCACAACTTCTATTTTCAAAGTAATAGAAGTGGTCGACAAGAAGCACACAAAAAAACATTTAGTAATTGTATTAGATTAGTCATTCATTTTTTCATATTTAGTAGGCTATTATCTTTTTTAAATCACTACTAATTATAACAACTTTAATAGCTACTATCTAGCTGTGGTTTTATATTTTCATAAACTATTGAGCACAAAAGCTTACATAACATAAGAAGGACCATCAATAAGCACAAAATATTGAAACTTGGGGTGGATCCAAAACTAACTTGCACCTCATATGCTATTGTTAATAAGTTTAAATAGAATATTACTAAAGGTGTCATCTAAGATAGGGAAGATTTCTATATTATTTACATGTTTTACGAGCATTAAATTTTAACCTATAATAGTTTATTAGTTTATTTTTATTGCTAACAAACACATTGCTCACCCATATGATGTACAAAGTCATGTGTTGTAGTCCTGTATTAAAAATAATAAAAATACATAAAAATTATTTTAAATATTGTTAAAATAACACAATTTATTGATACAAAATAAATAATTCATTAGTCAAACAAACTCTTAGTTATTTTTTTGTTGCTTAATTTATGCTACTTGCCAAAAAAAATATTTCGAATAAATGGGCCGAACCTATACCCGGCCCAAAAACAACTACCCGAAGGCCGAATTCCTAATTCACATGCCATCTCTGACGCAGTTCATCGGACGCGCCAACCACTGAACGGTCGTTAATAAAGAAGAGGGAAATCGCAAACCCACTACCACCCACCTCCTCCTCCCACCGCCTCCTTCAGCCTCACCCGTACGATCACGTATACGCCGCTATTTATTGGCCCCCAATGATAGCGAACCGGTCCGTCCATTAACTGCACCCCCTCTTTTCAGAACGTTAATCTAACAAAAATAATTTCAAATAATAATAATAATAATAATAATAATAACGGGCCATTAAAATTTAAAACGGAAAATTTTTTTAATAAGAAAATCATTAAAGGCTCTGTCGGTGCTCTGGAAAATATAAAGCAACGCTGCATACATCGGAAGTTACTCAGAGTACAAGCTTATTATATCCGGGTTATATTTTCCTGTATTCTCCCTGTAACTACCGAAACTACAAAAACACGAAATTTATTTATAAGTTACAGATATATTACAAGTAGATTACAGAGAGATTAAAGAGGGTATAAAAAAAATATAACTCTTTTATACCCTCTGAATAACCTCCAAAAACACGTAGCTCTGCACATGTCTTATGTACTCAAAGATTAAAAGGTTAAAAGAATTTATATAAATTTTATGCCTTTTTTTTTTTTTCATTTCCTAGAGCTGTAAGGCTGCAACCAAAAAGAGTAATTAAGGAAAAGTAAAATAGCTCCAATTACTTTTTTTCTCCTATTATTATTTAGTCCTGTTTTTTTTTTTATCTATGCGAACGAAACTTGAAGGCTACCGGTGCGGAATATGCCGCATGCGGGGCAAGGATCCCCGACGGAGGAAACAAAATCGCAGGAAACACAGAGAGAGAGATGACAGCAGGGAAGAAGAACCACAACAGCCGGCCGGCGATCACATGCGCGGCACGGTCTATCCGGTTTGTCAAACCGATTCGGGTCGACGTACGCGGATTCAGCATCCTCCGCCGGCGATTCGCCGCAGTGATCTTTCAAAGAA
>NW_018236574.1:0-2509 GCF_001263595.1 Phalaenopsis equestris | reverse complement strand
TCAGCCGGTTTTCGAGCTCCAAGATGCAGCGACCAGCTCGCTCGACCTCCGCCTCCTTCTCTAGCAGCTTGTTTCCAGCTGCTTCGAGTAAAGTGCAGTAGTGCCGCTGACGTCTCTTTGCAAATTCTCGCCGGAGTTGCTCCGTCTGATTCGCGAGAGAAATAGATGAATATAATTGGGAATCCTTGTGTTTCCCTCTACCAGTGGAGTGGAGTGGAAAGAAAATTAAAATATTACCTGAGCAGTGATGAACCCATCAATTTCGTTATCCTCTTTGTTAATCAGGGCGGCAATCTCTTCTGAGAAAGAAGCCGTGAGGAGGGAATCGGGTTGTTCTTCTTTGATCCGGTTGTTCGTTTGCTCGGCTAAGGCGAGGTGGAGACCGGTAGATACAAATGGAATCGTCTGCGATCGTGCCGACGAGGGATCGAATACTGCAGGCGACTGTAATGGGAAGGGAATCTGCTGCTGCGATGGCGCTGCAGACGGCGTCGCCTCTTTTGCTCTCTTCCACCGGTTTATATTTTCTGCAACACCTCTTCTCAGTAAACAATAAAAAAAAGAAAAGAATCGGAAAGGGGAAAAAGCGAAAAAAGTCACACCTCCATTGGAGGAGAAGAAGAGATGGGATTGGTCGAACAAAGGAGGGGCCATCTCCCCGTCATTCATCTCACTCTCATCTCTGCGCATCGCGGAGCCCAAAAACTCAGTCGGGAGTCGGGAGATCAAAAGGAAGAAGATAGATCAAGCGAGTGATACCTGCTGTGAAACAAAACGTTGGATGGGTAATGCGCTCGCACGGCCATTGTCGAGGCTGGTTGGTGGAAGTGGAAGGAAGATATGCAGAGCGGAGAAAGAAGAAAGAAGGCGAGTGAGGGGGAAGGAGGAGAAGACTAGTTTTTCTAAGCGTTGGAGGTCGTGTTCGTAGCTTGGCGTTCTTGCGCGCGCGCCCATCCATCCATTCAAGGAAGAAAGAACGCGGACGAAGGAAACGTCGGTCCTAAGAGACCACACCTTCCTCTCCTCGCCTTTTTGATTTGTGCTGCTCACTCGATAACCAGATGGCGCGTGAGATGTGCTTCATCTAAAATAAATAAATAAATAAATTTTAAATTTTAAATTTAAATGACATTTCTGTTTTAAGTCGTAATTATATAAATGTAGAAAATTTATATACATACCCCATAATTTTTATGTATTTATATATCTGAAATTTAAAATTTGCTACATTTATATTTATAGTATTTTGATGTTATAAACTCAACTATATGATGAAATTAAAAATTATGATAATTTTTTTAGGATAACATTTTTAGTGATATGTATGTAAATATAAAAACTTATGTGTTGGATATGTAAAAAGGTATGAATTCTGCGGTATGTTTATAGAGGCCCTTATTTAAGACTTGGCTTTTCATCAAATGAATTATTAGTTGGATGATTTACATAGATATCACTCAATTTCTTTGTATTTACATATCTAACATGTATACTTTAATATTTTACATACATCTCACATTTCAATGCATGAAAATGTGCCGTATTTTTTATTAGACAGGAAATATTTGGGTGAAATAAATGTAAGAAATTAAAGTATAGGTGTTAGATGTGTAAATACATAAGAATTTGGTGTTATGTACGTAAACGCCCTTAATTTTTCTACATTAATTTCTCAAAATTCATGCTCATATTTAAAAAGTGAAAATTTCAATGTTATATATGTAATTCCACTTTTTAAATCATGTCAGGTTTAACCTTTTGAATGGTATTAAATCAATTTAAATTGTTGAAAGAAAAACCGAAAGAAGCTGAAAAAACTGTAGATAATCCTAGTTATTAAGCGGCTTCAGCTGGCCCGAAATCCCGCTTAAGCCCTAAATCAAGCAAATCGGGGCTTATGTTGGGCAGCTTTAAAATTTAGCCTCTTTAATTGTTTAAAAAATAATTTATATTATAAAAAAACATATAATATTTTGCTCAAATGCGTAAGCATATTGATTAGAAATATAACACGCAATCAATTGATTTGTAACAAACACATTATTGATATATCTTATTAAAATGTAATCAGTTGATAAATTACATTCTCACACATATTGGGCACAAATCATGTTCATTGTGGGTTAAATGAAGTACTGGTGATATGTATCTAGATGAAGTATATATGGGAGTCAATGAGTTTCAAACTTTTGACTTTTAGATGAAATGTCCAACCACTGAGCCATCATCTCATTTATACTTAAAGTATATTTTGCAAATTATAGCAAACCATTTAGGTCTAATGTCACCCAATATATGAAGTGAGAGTTTTAAGTTTTGTACAATTAGGCAATATAATCTGGGTCTAATGTCAGTTCCACAATCAGAGTTATGGCGTCGTTTATGAAAAAGTAGGGCTCAGCTAGGCCCGCAAGACTAGCTAGCGTGCATGGGCCCACAAAAGATCATTTATTGGGATACAACCTTCTAGGCCATCAAATATATTTAATTTTTTATGAATGTGTTAACA
>NW_018236573.1:0-1232 GCF_001263595.1 Phalaenopsis equestris | reverse complement strand
CCCTCCCTCACTTCCTCTCTTTGTGTCTCACTCTCATTCCCTCCCTCACCATTTACCTCTCGCTTGCTCTTTCTCTCTATCATTCTCTCCCTCTTATTATCTCTCTTACACTATCAACTTTCTCTCTCGCTCGCTTGCTCTCTTTTTCACTCCCTATCTTTTTTTCATTCTAACCCTCAAAAACTCTCTACCTAAATCTCTCTCTCCCCCTCCTTATCTTTTTTCCACTTTATATTTCTCCCTCCCTCCTTTCCCTTCTCTCTTTATCTTCTTCAAACCATTCTCTCTCTCCCTTCCACTTTTTCTCTTATTATCTCTCCTGCTCTCTCTCAATCTCTCTCACTCTCTCTCTATTCTCTAATTCTTTCTCTCCTTCTCTTTCCCTCTCTTTTCCTCCCTCTATCTCTCTCTCTCTCTTCCTCTGTCCCTCTCTTTTTCTCGTATGTCTATCTTCTCTAACTCCTTCCCTCCCTCACTCCTACACTCTCTCTATCTCACTTACCCTCCCTCCTTCACAACCTTTATTTCATTATCTCACTCTCCCTCCCTTTTTCTCTTCTTACCTCTCTCTTGCTCCATCTCTCTCTTACCATCTCTCTCACTCTCTATGACTCTCTCACTCTCTGTCACTCGTTTTTTACTCTATTACTCACTTTCATGCCTTCTCTCCCACTCTCTGTCTCTTTCTGTATCTCTCCCTCATTCTAACCCTCAAACACTCCCTCCTTACATCCATCTTTCTCCACCTCCCTCTCTCCTTTCCTCTCTCTATTTCTCTCTCCCTCACTTCTCTACTCTCCCTATGATCTCTCAATCATTTTCTCTCTTTTCCTCTCAACCTCTTTCACTCAACCTCTTTCATTTCATTCTTTTTTAACTCTCTCTCTTTCTTTCCTTTTTCTTACTCTTTCTGGCTCTATTTCCATCTATCTTTCTCCTTCACTTGTCTCTCTATCCCTTCTTCTCTAATTCCATTGCTCTATCTAACTCACTTGCTCCTTGCTCTCCCTCAGTTGTCCCTCAGTTGCTCTTTCTCTCTCTCTCATCTCTCCCACTCCCCTCTCTTGCAATCTCTACCTATCTCTGTCCCTTTCTACGTCTGTCTCTGCTTACATCAATTTTTCCCACTCTCACATTCCCACTCTCCCATTCCCACTCTCCCTACTTCTCTGCATCCCTCTCTGTCTCCCTCCCTCTCTCACTCACACTCTCTCTCTCCCTCCCTCCCTAGC
>NW_018236572.1:10818-40791 GCF_001263595.1 Phalaenopsis equestris | reverse complement strand
TTTACACTAAACGCAGACCGTGGGTCGACCCCTGCAGCCAAATTAACATGCAATCACATAACAATGATTTCACCAACTTAGATAACTCTAATTCAAGGTAGAGAGAACTTTATGTGTCACTCATTTTGGATGAAAACAACACAAATTTCTTTGTAAAATGTAAAGTAAATAAATTTAGAATGATTTTACTAATGTTCTTCCCTAACTTGCTTGAACTTACAACAAAATCTTTAATTTTACACACACTTTGAATACAATCACACAGTTGTCTTCTCTGAGGAGAACTCTCATGCACACACTCACACTCTCTTCTAAAGATCCCTATGTCAAAGTGTATTAATAGCTACAAGTTTTCTCTAGCACTCCCGTTCAGTCTCTGTCTTCTTCCCCTTGGTGTCACTCTAAAATTTAAACATTTCGAAGAAAATTGTCGAAGAATCCCGATTCATTTGAAATTAATTCTTTTGTAGCCATTGATCGCCAACAAATAGAAAATTGTCATAACTCTCTAAGTCAGTTCTCTGACGTCAAAGTTCCTAAAAGGACTCCCTCTCTTGGTGTCTCGATTTCTGGAGTAGACACAAGGCTTCCCTAAAGTGATGTAATGGTTCTCTACTTCCCTAAAGTGATGTAAGTGGGACAGCTTACCCATACCACTAAGGCGGCACACTCGTGTGAAAACCAAAATGACATAGCCACACCATAAGTGCTGTAATTATTCCACATGTAGGTGGTGCCTTGGAGCCTCTTAAAGTAGAGCAAAGGTTTCACTCTCAAGGGTTGGTGTATAAGGGAGGCGCCTTGGTGATCTTAATGTGGTGCCTTGGTGCCACTAGTTTGACACTCTAAGTTCGATCCTACAATTTGGAGTGGCATGAAATGCCAAGGTAAAGTACCACCCATGTGTTAGCTTTTATGCATGATTAATGTGTCATTAAGCACTCATGAATGCCTATAACCTGCAATTACACATAAAAATGCCAGAGAAAGCATAAATAGGGTACAAATAAGAAAAGCAAATACATAAAAATATAGAAAAATATATTACATATTTTACACACATCAGTGATATTAAGGTTTGTTAGTTTTGAGTTTAGTTTATAAGTTGAGTAATAAAATCATTTATTGGAATTTGAATTTTATTTTAAATTAAAGATTGATTAAGGTTTAGTTTATAATTCAATTGGTTTAGATTTTGGCTAGTTTATAGCTCGGGTTCAACTTAAATTTTAGATTACATTATAGTTTGCTTTAAGATTTTTAATAGTAAGATTAGACTTTAAATTAGGTTTATTATAGCATTTAAATTTTAATTAATGTTCTGAATTGTTATTTGGGTTGAATTAAATTTAGTTTTAAACTTATATTGAATTTTATTTTAATTTTGATTTTGGTCCCTTTCATATTAAGTCAAATTTGGTTCAAATATAAAATTGAATAAAGTGATACATCAAATATAAAATTGAATAAAGTGAATAAAATTTGTATTAAGTCAAATTTGGTTCAAATATAAAATTGAATTTAGTTTTATTCAATTTTATTTAAATTTTGATTAATTTAACATTAATTTCAATTCGAACCAAGCCCGAGCCTTTCTAAGCCAACCAAAGCCGTAAGCATGCCCAGGTCAAGCTTAGGTTCTCTAAGGTCTAAAGTGATATGGTCACAATGCTCTCAATAACATAAGTAGGGCTGCCAATTTAGATTGAGGATCATTAGTGTCTCAAAAATTAATTAAAATTTTAGTTCAGGTAGAGATTGTATCAAATGAAACGAGCTGAGCTATGAGCCAAGACTTTGCATTAAATTTTTTTAGTTGATTTTGAGTCATATATAAATCAGCTCGATTTTGATTATAATTGACTTGAATTATTTTTTATTTATAAATATTATATATAATGCTAAATAAAATCAAATATAACGAGCTACGAGCTGATTTTAATTTGGAATAAATTTAAATAGCTCAAATTGAGCCATCTAATTTCAATTTTTAGCTGGATTGAGCTGATTTTGAGGTAGAACAGATCCAAATAACTTAAATTTGAGCTACCTTGTTTTGATTTTGAGCTGGATCATGCTCAATTCAATTTTAAGTTGAGTTTGCTTGATATCAAACATAACGAGCCGCAAGTCATTTTTGATCTAAACTTAATCCATTCCGGCTAATTTTGAGTTGGCCCTGGCTCGCTCGAAATTGGCTCGTTAACAATCCTAAACATAAGGTAATCTAGGATCCAATGAAGTTCCCTTAGGACTACAGGGCAAAAATTGAGCCAACTACACCATGAATAACCACCTAAACGTAGGCTAATCTCTTAGACTGGCCAGCCTAGAACTAATTAGTTCAAACCGAGGTCAGTCACCTAAAGACACTAGGAAGAAGGCTAGGTTTAGGTAGAAGAGCGGCCAAGGGAAAAATGTTGACAAAAAAAGAGGTCAACAGGATATATTTTAACTTTATTTCTAGTTATTATCACAAATAAGCTAAATCTCTTCAAAGTGAGAGTTTGCATAATGAGCAAATCTTATTAAAAAAATTAAGAATAAGAGCTTTATTTTTATTGTATTTCATCCAATAAAATTAATATTTTTAAATGATCCTTTATCAAGAACATAAATTAGGTTAATATTCAATATTATACAATATTCATATGCTTTAGTAGATTCTCACATATATAATGAGTGGAATATGAAGTCTCATTATATGACTCGAGTTATTTATTCAATTAGTTTTTAAAAGAATCTAAATTTATGTTGATTCTCAAGTCATCATAATCCAATTGACTAAATAATATATATACCATCTAAACATAATCTTTATGTGTCATCAATAGGTTATATAATTAATTAACAACATCCATAGTGTCATTTTTTAATTACCTAGATATTATAATCTTAAATTATACACTTTATGCCAATTAACTACGGAACTCACAAACCCAGAAGAAGACTCCATACAATTTCTTATATAAAGTAAGTATATTTTACATTTAACTTATTTTAGTACCTCCGAGTTTCCTTATGTAGAAGACTAAAATTCAATATTAATTACATCAATTAATCAAGAAGATAAATTTCATTAGGTGTTCATAGATTTCTTATGACAAGGAAAATGTCTTTTAGACTACTCAAGCATCTTGAATTCCAAAAGAAGCATTATCTTTAAGTTTAATAGGGTATGTAATATACCGTCACTCATTTCACTAAATATGTCCTTATTGTCATAGCAAAATTAAAGAATATAAAGTAATGAATGTAGTCAATCAAGACTTTTGTGGGGTTCATCAACCTAGCCCAAAAATGAAATTAAGGATTGGGAAGCTAGGCTACTATTAGCCAACACTCAAGACTACAATGACTTTTGCAGAAAGATGTCATCACTATCAAATATTTTCGTCTTTGTGGGGTTCATCAACCTAGCCCAAAAATGAAATCAAGGATTGGGAAGCTATGCTACTATTAGCCAAGACTCAAGACTACAATGACTTTTGCAAAAAGATGTCATCACTATCAAATATTTTCGTCTGTCTTATATTCCCCAAAACTTTTTACACTAAGAAATCGCCCCTTTGCTCTTCAAATGATAAGGTATGGTCCTTATGGGTGCTATAGATCATCTATCTTCAAATGTACATAACTTTATATTAGTGGTAGAAGATTACTTCTTAAAATGGAAAAAAAAATTATTCCACTAATAGAATTTCCAACTAAATTTTATTAATTATTTCCACCAATACATTATCTATAAATTTTAAATGTCTCAATGTATAATGCCAAGAAATGACGTCATTAATGATACCAAAATTTGTATATTCACTTAACATAATCATTTTGTATAGTGATATTTTATGATGTATTATTTAGTAAAGATTGATTTAATTAAATCCTTCAATAAATTATTTTCAATATTCTAAGGAAACTTTTGTCCACTATCTTAATAAACTCTATGAGCATTTATGGATAACTATAGAGGATCTGTTTAATCAACTCCATATGCATTGACCATTCACCTTCAGCTTGAGGAATTAAATAATCTCATTGAACTTTTATTGTACATTTAATAGAGTTTGGAAGACTTTTTCAAACTCTAATTTATTGTATAATAAATGATCTCAAAGAGATATTTTTCAAAAATATCGTGCAAAGAGAATAACATCTCAAATTTCTTATACATTTAAACATAAAATGTAGCATATCAGCCTTATTCAAAATATTATAAAATAACTTCTCTCCCAATCACTAAATATGTCAAGATAATATTCACACTCCTAACATAAGGATTTCTTTTTATATTCATGGATGGGGTAATAATAGATGTGTAATTCATCCTAGACATATTGGTAGTCCTTAGCTTGACATCTGGTTAAAACATTGTTCAAAAGCCATAATGAAACAATACAAATAATAATGAAACATCTAATGAAAAGAAATAAAATACAAGGCTAATGTCACGAATGTGATATTGATGCTTTTCTTAACAAGTTATTATAAATTAAAAAAATAAAAGATATTAATGAAATGCTTCCAAATCTTCATATACTTATGAGTACCACACTAAGAAAATAAGCACAAGGAACTAACATAAATGAAAAAACAAAGAAAGTAAATAAAATAGAATTTCAACTTGCTTTAACAATTTTGTAGTTTATACGATTGAAGTAGCACACAAAATCACTTGTAGTATAGAATCAAATAATAAGTAGGAGGGGTTAGTTATGAACGAAATTTGGCTAAGTTTATAGTCGTGTGCACTAGTCTAAGGAAAAATGAGATTTCATAAGTTTGATAAATAACATACAATTATATTGACAAATGATGCAAGTAATAGAAATAAAAGTTCAGAGAGAACTAAGATATTATATCTGAGTTTAAATAAAAGATATGCTCATTGTGTTATTACTCATTCCTTACTCTAAGGTTAAACTTTGAAACCAAATTATGCAAGAGTGTAAAATGGGCTTAAAGGTTGAAAATTTTACTTAGTGTGAGGGAATGTCAGAGGGATCATTAAAATCATTTTAATGGTGGAGAAATTTGAAAATATCACTTTTTAAGCATGGTTGAAATATGGAATAAGGCTATGAAATTTAGGGTATTTTGATTACTAGATTTTATTTGGAGCTTGATACACCTAAAATATATAGTCTTTTAGTACACATTTTTATACTTATTTTTGAAATATTGTGTTTTAATGAAAGATTTTTATGTATTTTTCTTTCAGGTACAATCAAATGGATGAAAAAGAGTAAAAGGAGTGAAAAATGATCAAATTTGGAGCTAAATGAAGAAGGTGCAAAAAATGAACTGAGGCGGCTCTTACATGCCAATTATACAGAGAGAGCCGTGCCTAAGCACCAGGTACCTCGCGCTTAAGCGCCAAAAGTAGTTATTTGATGATTCATTGAATTTGGAAAAATTTTTGAGTAAAATCATGGGAAATAGTTCATAGACACGAAAATTCATTCAATTGACTTTTGAAAGGAGGCAACTTCTAGATGATTTATTGAATGGAGACACATTCTGAAGAGAAATCAAGACACCCCTTGGATTTTTATCAAAGAAGAGTTGGATCATCAAAGGCTGAGACTAGCCAATCGCCAAGGCCAGCCAACAACCAATCATCCATTCATTCCAAGCAGCCAACGCTGCCGCCGCCAGCTACCTTTTCTTTTTATTTTGAGTTTTAGTTTGTATTGTCAATGAATGATGAGAATTCAAAGGAACTTCAAGATATATGGTGGAGAAGATTTGAGATAAGTGTTTATCTTTCTGACGACATTCAGTTTTGATTTAGAATTCTTATTTGTGTGCATGATTTTTACTTTTAAACTCAAGTATGCTTGTGTTTTTTCATGGATTTTGAGTAGTTTTTTTATCTTTTTCCTTAAAATGATAAGTGATTAAGTATTGAAAGGTATTTGTGTGAAGTGATACACTTTAATGTTGGAAGAAGTTGTGATGATTTTAAACCTTGTACTTCATTTACTTCTCGATTTGGTCAATTAAGATGTTAATACATGTTGTGAGAAGAAGCTATTTTTGCCTTTAAGGATGGCTTGAATCTCGCACTCAACAAGGAAAGAGCACATCGGGGCGGCATCATAGACTTTGACCTGGAATTTGGGCAGTTCAATGTTAACTATGAGGGTCCCCTGATGGACATAGTTAGCCGACAAGAAAAGGTAAGGTTACCGTCACTTTAGAGAATTGGTGCAAAAGAAGACTCCTCTTTGAAGAGGAAGAAAGCAATAGCAAAACTGAATCCTATGGAGGGAACTAGCTATTTACCATCCATGATAACCACACCAACCAGAAACTTGGTCAGCACTGACAATGAGAGACTGCCAGATCCACCATTGAGAAGAACTCAGCGCTGAAATGCCAATCGTCGCAGACACAGAACTTTTCTAATTGAAGAAAGAAGATACCTGGAAGAGGCGAAAAATTTACTTACCCCGATTCCTGAGGGGAAAATCTACGACCCTTGCATGAGGGAGACTTCCACCAGTCTGCCTGCTATGGAGGATGAGTCTGAATTCCCTACGGAGCAAGTACAATCTGAAGTACTGAATGAATTTCATAGGGGTGCCTAATGTGCAACGTCAAAGTTCCTATTCAGTCGTCAATAGAAGGGGCATTTGTGGAGTGCCCTACGTGCAATGTTATACACTTAGACCAATATAGTTCATTTGAAGAATTTGTAGCTGCTGGAACGGGATGCCAGGGGTCAGTTTACCCGGATACCGAGTCATACATTCCATTACCTGTGGATCCAAGTCAGACGTGGTATACTACAGATGTGGAGATGATAGATTTGCCTCAGCAATCTCAAAGGATCCCTACAACCGAATTGGAAAGGATAACCAAAGTTAAGAAAAAAGAATTCAAATTTTATGAAGAAATTCAAGGAAATATCATCAATATCTTGGAAGGCCTGGAGCAGTACACAAGAGTCTTCTCTGAAAGTGATGAAAGGAGAATCCTTGATTGCATATTTAATTTAAGAGACAGGGGTCAGGCTGGCTTGCTAATGGAAAAAAATTATTCTAAGCCACGAAAGTGGATGAGAAAAAAAGGAAGGATCACCATCCAATGCAGTTGCTGCTATAATTTCACCAATGATAGACAAGGGAATCCCCCAGGAATCTTAAGAAATGATGAGGTGGACTCCATGCCCTCTGAGATAAAGCGAATGATCAAGAGAATGGTTGGATGAAGCATACAGTTAGCTGATTGCATTCCAAAAAATTGTATCATCAACATCTACGATGAAGGAGATTGCATTCCCCCGCACATAAACCATCATGATTTCGTGAGGTCTTTCTGCACGATCTCCTTCATGAGCAAGAACAATATACTATTCAGAAAAGAAATTGATGTTATCGGCCCCGGAGAGTTCAGAGGATCCTTTGAGATTCCACTACCAATAGGTTAAGTAGTGATTCTCAAAGGAAATGGAGCAGACCTCGCCAAGCACTGCATCCCAGGAGTACGACCCTGCAGAGTGTCTGTGACTTTCAGAGGGATCGATAGCACAAGATGCCATACAGATTCAGACCAGATTTGGAACTGGAGGAGCTACACCCGTACGAGCTATGAGAGGGTTGCACCTCTAAGTACATGTAAAGGGAATTTTTGTCCTGGCGCGTGGCTTAGTAGGTCAGCTTGATCAAGAACTCGTACCACTGAGGATAGACAAACAGTTCTTTTTATCACCTTTTGTATTGCGTTAGAGCAACGTATATGATATGTATTCAACATGAGATATTTCAGATGTACTTTTGATGCTTTCAGCATGTATTCAGTCTGTAACACCTATTTTAAGCAAATCAATGAAATTTATTTCAAAATGCATTATGTTTCTCGAATTTCCCTTCATGCGATGAATCAAGAGCCATCGAACCATATGTTGGTTCTGAACTACAACGAATAAGGAACAAAACAATAAAACTTAATCATAATGAAAAATGAATAAAATATTCTTTTTGAAAAATACATCAACCAATAAAAATTAAATCTTTTCAAAAAATATATATGTGCTTTGATAATTAAATGTGATAAAATCAACAAGAAAAGAAAAATAAATTTGTTTGAGTTTGTTTCTCTTGAGTTCGAGGTCTCTTACTCTTTGCTTGAGCAACACGATTATTCTTGCCTGCACCAGCTTCTTCCTCTTACTCTTTGCTTGCGCAACACGATTATTCTTGCCTGCACCAGCTTCTTAACATCCCCTGGAGTTTCACACTCTGTACAAAGTTTTACGGATTTCTTTCTCACCAATGTTAATCTTCATTGTCAATCTTCACATGCCACATTTCCATGAGTTTAACACCACAAGTTCTCTACACTATTTGCATGATATTCTCGGGGTCAGTACATAAATTCTGATTCTCGTCTTTGCATTTAGATGTCGGCTTAGACACCCTATTCTCATCTTTGCATTTTGGGGTAGGCTTAGACGCCCTATTACCATTTTTGCATTTTGGGGTAGGCTTTGATGTCCTATTCTCATACTCACTTTTGGAGTAGGCTTTGATGTTCTATTCCCATACTCACTTTCCGGGTAGGCTTAGATGCCCTATTCCCATCTTTGCTTTTCGAGGTAGGCATAAACGCCCTATTCATCTTTGCATTTCGGGATAGACTTAGACGCTCTATTCCCATATTTGCATTTCAGGGTAAGCTTTGACGTCCTATTCCCATAATCACTTTCGGGGTAGGCTTAGACACCCTATTCCAATCTTTGCACTTTCGGAGTAGGCTTTGACTTCCTATCTCCATACAAACTTTCGGAGCAGGCTTTGACATCCAATTCCCCATACTCACTTTCGGAGTAGGCTTTGACATCCTATCCCCATACTTAGTTTCAAGTTAGGATTTGACGTCCTATTCCCTGTACTCACTTTCAGAGTAGGCTTTGACGTCGTATCCCCGTACTCACTTTCGGAGTAGGCTTAGACGTCTTATTCCCATACTCACTTTCGGGGTAGGCTTAGACGTCTGATTCCCATCCTCACATTCGGGTTGGGCTTTGACTCCCTATTCCCTTTTATGCGCTTGTGTTTTCCATTCAATATGGTTTCCTCATGCATAATTCCATTTTCTTGAAATTTTAAACTGAAATCAAAACTTTCTGACATGTTCAATTCGAATCGAGTCTTCTCTGAAACTGCCGGTTTTTCCGACAATTGTCCTCAAAATATTCTTTCTTTTCCCCAAAGAGAGTATATGTTACTCCCCAGCAGAAACAACTGTTGCTCAATTCTACACTTCATTCTAGGTCTGTTGACTTAGAGGTCCGTATTGGTTTTATTGATCTTGTTGGTCAACGTCAATACGTGCGGTGTTTAGGATAAATCCTAAGCTTAATTTTAGAAAGTATTATTAAAACTTGTTGACCTCACTTTTGGTTGAGGTCTAGTCTTTCCTTTTTAGCAGCCTAGGGTCTAGTCATAGGAATTTCCTGTTGACTATTCTTAAAGGACTAGAAAAGGAACCCTCACCATTAGAAACTCTAAACTCTTATCTGCTTAACTTGAAGTTCCACATATTGGTCCTAACCTTTAGCACTTAGCAGGCGGGGCCAATATGGGGGAGCTCAAAGGGAGTCCCCATAGGACTGCTTGACCTTAGGGTTGACCTTAGGGGTTGACCTTAGGTGTTGGTCTAGGTGTTGGTCTAGAGCTAGTTCACACACTTTCACCCCACTCACAACCCTAAACTCAAGCTTGTTGACTTTGATCTCTTGATTTTTGAGAGACTCATGTAGATGGTCCCCTAGACCCACTAGCCCTAGGCTAGAGTTTGGCTAAGACCAGTACATAGAGGACCCAAATGGAGATTCCATTGGCTCATGGCTCATATAGTGTGGTTGGCACCTTAATTTCACCAAAATATCCAACTAGGTCTTTTGCCCCCAAATCTACCCAAATTACCTAAACACTTCCCAAAACCTAAATTTGGCTAAAATTCTCAATTTCACCCAAACTACCCAAATTTATTCAAAAATCATTTCAAACCATTTCAAACTACCCTAATTGCTCAAAACCTCCCAAAATATCCAAATTTACCAAAATACCCCCAAATTTACCAAAATTACCAAAATACCTTTGGTGGGCCAAACTTTCCCAAAACCCTCAAAATCATTTCAAATGTCCCCAAAACCAATTTGAACTCTTCAATTGAACCCAATTTGACCATTTTGACCAAAACCCCCAAATTGCCCCTAAAGGCCCAATTTCTCCAAATTCACCACAAATGTCCCTCAATTTCACCCTATTTTTCCCCAATTTCAATTTTAAAATCAAATTCGTAATGATCAAACTCAATTTAAACCAAATCCAAGTCCAATTGACCCAAATTTGAGTCCAATTTCAACCCAAATCAAAAAGCCCAATTTGGCCTAAAACCAAAATCTCATTCAACTGACCCCAAATCTTTCCAATTGCCTCAATTGTGCATCATAAACTCTTTGAAAATTTTCCACACATCAAATTGAACCTTCAATTGGCCTTGTCCAAGCCTCAATTTCACTTAAAATCAAATTGGACCAAAACCCCCAATTTGCCTCAATTTGGCTATATCTCTAAATTTCACCTAATTGAATGCCCAAACCCCAAAATTGACACCCAGTCGATATTGAGAACTATTCATGGCATTCCCCTAGACCATTTTGAGCCATCAATTTAGACCTAACCCAACCTAAGCCCAAGTCTAACCCAACATCCCCAAACCCAACATCCCCAAATTGACCAACATCCCCAAATTGACCAAATGGCAAAATTCTCCAAATTGAACCTCTAAATTGAACCTCCAAATCAATTCTAAATCACCCCAAATCTTTCTAAACCCTTCATGACAATCATCCAAACCAAATTGCTCAATCAATTGAGTCTAATGTCATGGCTAGCCAAACCCAAATCCAACTTCAAGCCATTTTGACTCAAAGTGAACCCATGCACCAAAATTGACTTAGCCATGCCTAAATGACCAAATTAATGAGACCACAACCACCAAGTACACCCTAGTGACCATCCTAGACCCACCTAAACCATCTAAGGTGGGCTATGGACCAATGGATCCCTAAATTAAGGGATCTCATCCCATTTTTGGGTCTAAGCCAAAATATCTCCACCATCATGAGAAGCCATTAGTGGTTAATCATAATTACCCCTTTGACTCACCTGACTTCTATGGCCACCATTTCTGGCTCTACCCGCCGGCCTAGTGGCCAGAAAACACCAAAACCGAGAGCCCCCATGCCTTAACTCAAACTCAATTTCGCCCATCAAATGTGTCCAGCTCTGATTGATATTTGACATTTTGAAGCCCTCCACATAAGCAATTAATTGACCCAAATTGAAGCCCAAAGCCCACCCTAAGCCCCTCTATTTAAAACACCTTCTCCATGGCCAAAAGAGAGCTAACCAAAATCCTTGGGCAAACTCTGACAAAATCTCACCAGAGACTCTCCAAGCCTTCCTCACCTCAAGGCAACCATTTTCTCCCTCTGTTTCCCTTTGTGAAAGTTCAATTTTGAGCTTAAAATCAGGCCGAAACTAGGATACATTTCTCCACAGTTCCACAATGAACCAAACTCCAATTAACTGTGTAACTCCAATTAACTGTGTCAATTAACTGTGTACACACCATCCCCACAGTGAGAGGAGTTTATCCCCCATAAAAGCCCCCTCTCAAACGGCCCTTAACCTAGCTCTAGACCAACACTTGAAATCGAGTTTGGTCAAAAACATAGCTAGACAATTCACCAGGGCTTGAGACTTCATCTGAAGGTTCGTTGGACCCAATCAAAGCTGCCACAACCATCTGATTGAGGCCTCCCCTCTCAGACAAAGGTATTGAGCCCTAACCTTAACCTAAGCTTCTTTTGATTCCCCATGCGTAATGGCTTTATTTCATGCTTAATAAACTATATAGATTTGTTTGTCTTGAGTAGATGAAGTTTTATAAATAAACCCCATGCGATTTGGTTAAGTCTATGCAAAGATCTTAAGGTTTTAGAGTGAACAATTCTCAGGTTAGGTCATTTGGGGATCATTTGGGGACGATAACGGGGAGCCGTCCGATCGTGCGTTTATTTCATCAACGAAGGAGATCAAGCCGGACCAACCTTTAGTGTGATAAGGCGGGACTCATGGCAGCTGAGGTGGATGTCGAAGTCAAATGGCGGAGCACCACGTGTGAGTTCCGAGCCATCGTAGGATGAGGTGGCGTCGCGTGTTTTAGTAGGAAAATATGGATTTTCTGAATTAGTTTTAATGCCTTATCTTCAAAAATTCATATCTTTCTCCAGAAAAATCATAAAAATAAAAGATAAATACCCTCTTGCTCAGTGAACAGAGGAGAATAATATGGACAAAAATAAAATTATGTGCCGATTATATGATTTTTAATTAATTAAATACTCTGTGAGGTATTTTAATTCGTTATGATTAAATACTATCCACCATGACTTAAAATTTTTAGGGTTGGTTCCTTATGACAGAGGGCATCTTCTATGATTTTTCCAAAGTCGAAGAGCACCTTTGTGCTTCTAACCCTAATTTTCAAGCCTAAGTGGCTATTTTGGCTTTATTTAATTATATAAATTAAAATATCCCTCATAAAATTATGGGATCAATTTTTTTTTTTATTTCATGTGGTCAAAGGAGCTTAGGGAAAATAATGTGATGATTTGAATAATTTTGTATCTTTCTCTTATTAATTAAATATTTTTACCTTGCATTAATTTATTTAAATTAAATATAAATGAAAATTTGACAAAATCATTTGCACATTTTTTATAAAAATCATTTCAACTCATTGTAAAAAATTCAAATTTATTTAAGTTGATTTTGCCATTAAAGTAGATTTTGCAAGTAAGAATAATATTTTTGCACAAAATAAATTATATTAAATTAAACAAGCTTATAAAAATTATGAAAAATAGTTTTCTGAGTTCCTTGTGTTCAGGGGCATTTAATAAAAATAAAATACATTTTTTGTGAAAATATTTTATTTTTAAAGTATATTTTGCATTAAAAATAATTAAAATAATCAAGATTTTTAAAAAATACAAAAAATAGTTCAAAATATATGCAATTATTCCTTGATCGCTTGGGACCTCTTAAAATATTTTTCTTGATTTTTCTAAATCAAAAAACAAATTTCTAAAGGCCTAAAATGTATTTTCCTTATTTTCCCATTAAAATAATTACAATAAATTAAATATAAATCATAAACATATAAAGTTTGTTCCTCTGAGTTTCTTGGACTTACTATGGTTTAATAAAAAATTAAAAGTTATTTTTGAAGATTAAAACATTTTTTGGTATTTAAATAATCAGAACGGACGATACTTGACGACATACTATGCAAATAATTATAATAATTACAATATTATTTTAAAAATCATAAAATTTTGTCTAAGTATTCTTCTGAGCTAGGAAAACCTCCAATAATTTTCCCATAAATTAAAACTTTATTTTGATTAGTTAAATAAATTAACATTGAAAAATCATATTTTTAGGTTAAAATAATTATTTTAAATTAAATCAAAATTTGAAAAATCATACTTTCTTCTCTGATATTTAAATTAATCCATGGATGAGAAACTCAAACAATTTCAAGTCCATTTGAATTTTTCTTGAGGAATTATAAGATGAGGAGCCCGAAAGGCAGGATAATAATTTTAGGACTCGGTGTCTTAATCAAAATTTAGTACTAACCATTGGGGATGGGTAACTTTGATCCTTAATAAATATATCGAATGATTGAAATGCAATGGGTTAAAGGTAGAAACCAACTTACCATCTTCTTGCAATACCTACAAAATCATAATTTTCCTAATCTTCATGATTTGGAAGTCAACTAAGATCAAATGATTCTTAAGTGATGTGCTTAAGCTAGGAAGATGATAATTCACTTACCTTAAGCCTAAAATTGATGATGATGTGATCTTTCAATAAGAATATATGTCACTTAAACCAAGGTTTTGGCCACCACCATTTTCCTCCATTATGATTGTTAAGGGTTTGGTAGTGACCTAGACTCAATGTCTAAACTCAATTGATTGGATCTAGAAGATAATATGATTGGGGATTAACACCTCTTAAACACTCTAAGCCCATTTGCGATGAGCACCAAATCTTTAATGACTTAGCTTGCCTTAGGGGCATTCATCCATATAATCTTGAAGTAATTTAAGGTCATTCCCCTGAATAATTTGGAATCTTTTTGATATTTTGAAAGACAAATCATATTTGCCATATTTTGTTCTAAAATTATCTACTAAAATCTTCTGAGATTCGATAAAGTCATAACTTAGGGGTTTGGTAGATATACCTTCATCTACTTTTACAATTTAAATTCCCTGCAAAATTATATACATGTCTTTGCATGTACTAACCTTTCTGGTGGAGGAACGAGAAGAATCGATAGGTACGCTTTTCAATTATTGCATTTACCTTTCTGTACTTCTTGCTTCAAATTTGCATGTTAAACAATGATGACACCCTACATGCTAAAACCAAAACTGCTATGATAGCCACAAAACTAAAATAAAAAAATTTAAAAATCAAACTAGATAAAATTTACTTCCACAACATTCAAAATATAAGACAACTCAAAATTTAATCACAAACGTCACAAAACAAAAATTGCAACTGAGGAGGTAATCTACGGTTGCTAACGAGATTTCCCTCAGTCTAAATAAAAGTATGGAACTCATAGAGGTGAGTTTAGTAAATTCATTTGGACTAAGTGAATCCAAAAGAAAATAGTGATACTAGAACAATGGAACAGTAGGATTCTAACCGGTGTCACTCTAATCAACTTTAATATGCCCCATAATATTTAAACAAATGTGACCCTTAGGAACATTTTATTTGACATTATGACTTGACACATTTGAAAACTTAAACTTGCCACAACGAGGAGCTTGGAGCTAGCATTATGGGCAGCACAACCATCTTCAACAACAGAACGTGTCTATATCTCCTAAATCATCCTTTCTTTAGAATTAAACAACCAAGTCATAGGACTTTGAGGTTGTCCGCCTAATACGACATAAATCCTCAACCTTATCTTTAGGCCTTTGTATGACTCTGATATACAATATAAGCCCTAGCTCGTCTTAGGGTTCGGAGGTTGTCGATCGTCACGATTTAAATCCCCATATCTTTTAGGCTATTCGCGTGATTGTTTCATACGAATGTAAGCCCTAACTAATAAAATTTGTAGGGTGAAACATTTAAATAATTTATCTCCAAAACTGAAGTCAAACCAATGGTTCTCCTCCGTATCTATGACATTCGCTAGTCTCTCTTTCTTTGGATTCCATAATATGTTATAAATTTCAGCCACTTCTTTTTCACACCTCTTTTTACCAACTCTTTGAAAAGTTCCAATCCTTTGACCTCTTTAAAAATAATATCCCCCTAATTTTTATTGAGATTTTTCCTAGGTGACTTCGGTTATCTAAGATGTAATTTACTATAAGGGCTTCCTTTTATAGGAAACTTTTCCGAACCCAGCTTAATATAAACCCGGCTTAATTTTTCATATTAAATAGGGGAACTTGTCAGCTTATAAATAAAATGATTTTCACAGACTAAACGGATGTCATATGTTTTTTAATTTATTTGATCGAGCCTCACAGTCAAGTCTAGTATATATATTTATATAATTAAATGTCTTTCTGAAGCGGGTGACGAGATTTCGATTCTGGCGGCCGACAGCTTCCAATGGGCAACTCCTTAACTAAAATTGTGCCAATCATCACAGTTTGGCTGAATTTTTTAAGAGGTGTTTGAAGGAACTCTTTGTAAAAATGTGGGAAATAGTTCATGACACGAAAATTCATTCAATTGGCTTTTGAAAGGAGGAAACTTCTAGAAGATTTATTGAATGGAGATGCATTTTGAAAATACACTAAGGCGCCCCTTAGATTTTTATTTAAAAAAACTTGAATCGTCAAAGGAAGAGATCAGTCAATCGCTAAAGGCTCGCTATAGGCCAGCCAACAGCCAATCATCCATCCATTCCAAGTAACCACCGCCGAACACCTTTTCTTTTTATGTTGAGTTTTATTTTGTATTGTGAGTGAAGGAAGAGATATCAATGAAACTTCAGGACATTTGGTGGAGAGGATTTGAGATAAGTTTTTATCTTTGTGACTGCAGTTGGTTTTATTTAGACTTCTTTTTTAATGCATGATTTTTACTTTTAAACTCAAGTGTGGTTGTGTTTTCTTCATGGATTCCGAGTAGTTTTCTTTATTATTTTCCTTAAAATGATAAGTGATTAGATATTGAAAGGAAGTTTTGTGCAGTAATAGACTTTAATGTTGGACGAAGTTGTGATGATTTTAAACAACTTCATTTACTTCTTGATTTGACCAATTAAGATGTTAATACCTATTGTGAGAACATATAAGATCTGAGATGGTATTGCCTCAGTTAATAAATGGTTAGAATCACATATTGATTTCCTGGATGAGAATGTAGTTCATGGGGTTGAGTGCAAATAACTTGGGAAATAAACTTTTCAAGGGTGTAGAATTAGAGGACTTTAGAGTGACAGGCTAAAGCCCCTAATTTAATTTATAGTTTTAGGTTCTGATACGAGAGGTTAGCCCCCAGGTGGAGAAAGAAGAGGAAACTCTAAAGTGAGAGCTAGTATCTTCCTTACATAACCACTCTTAAAAACTATTCAAAATATAGATTAGCCAATGTTATTTAAAGTATCTCTAGTAAGAGTAAAAAATATTATTGCTATTATTTGACACAACACAATTAGAACATTTTCACAACAAAATTTCTATAATTGTTATTGATTTATGATAAGGAAAAAGATATTTTATTTATATCGCCTTCATCTTGCAAGTATTTAGTTAAGTTAATTAGTTGCTTACTTTATTTTCAATCATCAAATATTTACAAAAAAGAATCAAATTTTCATTCCTATTATAACATCTAGAGCTTAAAGTCAGAATATTTTGCTAAGTAAAACTTTATTATCTAATTTTTCGTTTTTTGTAAGTTGCATACATTATTTATCCCCGTGGGTTCGATATTCGGGGCTTAATACAATAGTCCTATATTACTTAATAACGATAAGTATACTTGCTTAATATCCCATAATTAAATATTATAACTTGATTCTTATTTTCTTTATAATGAAAAATTTACGTAGTTTTTGTTTATGATCAAATTTTTGGCTTTGTTGCAAAGTAAGAATCATTATTAAAGATATTAAACATATAATTGCATACATCACATTTAACATCTATATAGAACGTCGGGATCAGAGCTTAAGATAGGATTAGGTTAAGAGTTTTAATGCATATTAGTATTCCTTAGAAATTTTAGGATATTATAAAAAGATTTTACTAGTTCTCTAGAATTGTTTTTGTGGAGCTTTTAGCTTTTGGAATTGAAGTAAGGATTAGGGGGTATGTTTAGGTAAATTTTATAAACATTAGATATTTAGTGATTAACATGTGATAGAGTGGAGAAATTGAAAGAGAGACTTAAGATTAACAAGAGAAAAGTGGATGATGGGAAAATATTAAAAATAAAATGAAAAAGCAAAAATAATAATGTTAGATAATTGCTCACCAAAGTAGCTACTCCAAGCCATAAAGCTAGGAGCAAATATTTTATCATCAAATAAACATCCAAATTATTAAAATATTTTTGTTTTTCAAATTGATTTCAATTATTTAAAATATATTTTATTTCAATATTTTTGATATAAACAGAAATTATAAGCATTGAATAATACAAAACATCTCACATATATTAAAAGGTGGCTAGCCTCCTTGCTTATTATGCATGAACACTAGCTCAAAGCTTTATACATTCAATTTTGGCTTTGTTTTTTCTTACATTCTTACACGACAACTAACATTCATTGATTATAGATGAAAAGTAAAAGTCATAAAAATGAAAATTTACATTGATAATTTTAAAAATGTAATTTATCTTGACATTAAACATATAATTAGTCAATGTTATGCTAAAAAGTATAACCAAAATTTTTTAAGAATTTGGTGCTCCTAATATTTACCCTAAACAACACATAAAGTTAAGTATATGTAAGAAAAAAAAAACAATCTTTCCTTTATAAACTTATTTTATACTTTTGTCATAAGAAGGAAATAAAATCTAAATGACTAATTAGGTTTAATTTGAAGTTGTTTCTTCTTATATGAACCTTTTTGTAAAATCTGCTAATAAGAAAACTTCTTGGCTCTTTGCACCCCCTACTTCGTTTATCACTAAACTGTCTTTTAAGCAATGTATTTGCTTTGATTTTAAACAATGAAAGTTATATATATATATATATACAAATGAATTTACATTGATATAAGTGTTACATTTGTCAATGTAAATTCAATGATTTTGAGACTTATTTCGACAAATGTTCAGGTATAATAACTTGATATAATTAATACATTTTAAAATTTAAAAATAATCAATTAATTTAATGAGAGGATTTTTACATGCACAGAAAAGACAAAGCATACATAAACAAATAAAACTAGAGCGCCATATTTAAAATAAAATTACTGATTCAAAGCTTAGCATGACATCAAAAAAATCACTTGAATGAGAGGATTTTTACATGCACAGAAAAGACAAAGCTTAGCATGACATCAAAAAAATCACTTGATTAGGCATGAACCTCGGTGTGTATAGGATGAGGTAACTTCTAATGTCAGATTCAAGATTATCCCAACAAATTTATGGTTGAATAGAATGCAATTATAAAGTGAATCCAATAACAACCCAAGTGATCCAATTCAAATCTAAATATTCTTAAATCAAACATCTAAAATATGATTGAAATTTTTGAGTAATTATTTGAAGAACTGAGACATATCTAATTTTGACATGCTTAATGTCAAACTGAGTTTTTTGATGAGAGAAATCCAACAAATCCCGTATCGCTGAAATCTAAAGACATTAGGATCCTTAAATGCTTAAAAGTTTGATCTGTACTTGGTGTTATGTGATAGATTGTTTTGGGATATTGAGTAAATTTGTCAAAGTATTACCTCTAAAAATTATTTAAGAAAACTTCTTTCAACTAGTAATTGTTGTGTGTTATCACTCGTTTCTCTTCAACCCTCTTACTTCCACTACAGTCGCTAAAGATTGAGAGACTATTTTGGGTAGATGCGGCTATTTGAATTAGCAGCTATGAAGCTGCTGTAGAAAATACTGTTATTCAAGAGGTTATGGTGGGTATTAAAAAATATTTATTTGTTTTAAAAAAGTCAGACCGTAACTTTTTTACAACCACAACACTTAGTCGGGTCACATTCAATTGCAGTTTGTTGAAAAAACAGACAAGATACAAATTTATCAAATGCCACAAAGTGAGGTATGACACTGCATCGCCACAACACCGCTACCGCAAACTCACCCCAAGCTTATGTTGAACGGATTAATTTATAAATCACATGTTTTCCATTAGCAAAGTGCTATTTGTGATAATTGTCGATATAATGGATTATCTTAACAGGACTAATCACCATAATTTTTTCCCATTACAAATCTTTTACTTAAAAGTTTCAGCATCTCATATGTCATTTTTATTTCTTTATTTGCGTGTGAGATTTTCATGAGAAATTAGAACATAACTCTTGTTCTATTATCTCAAATTTTTTTCGAGAAATATGAGCCCAAAGTGAAGTATGCATAATTCGCACTCACAACTTTATCGTAGAAGACTACATCCTCAACCATTATGCAACAACCAAGCGCACTTATCACAAATTTTCCTAATTCAAGATATCTTAAAAAGCAAATTTTACTCCAACAATAATTAAAATTAATTAATATTTTTAAAATTTTAAAACAAAGTTATATAATAATTACTATAATGACCTTCCCACCAATTTCTCTTATAAATAAACCCCTCCATCATACCACCAATAATACTCCCTAAAACATCCTAAAAAACCAAATCTCAATCTCTTCTTCCAAACATGCTCCTCCTCCTCCTCTCCCTCCTCTCCACCACCGACCTTTCCTCTGCTACAATCCACTACCCATCCTACCCCTGCAAGCCCCCTCACTTCAACTCCTTCCCCTTCTGCAACACCACCTTGCCTCCCTCCCTTCGCGCCAAATCGCTAATCTCCCACCTCACCCTCCATGAAAAAATACAGCAGCTCGTCAACACTGCCGCCGGAGTACCTCGCCTCGGCCTTCCTCCGTACGAGTGGTGGTCGGAATCCCTTCATGGGATTAACGACAATGGCCCCGGTGTTCACTTCGACGGAACCATTCATGCTTCCACCGTTTTCCCGCAAGTAATCCTCTCCGCCGCTTCCGTTAACCGCACTCTCTGGAGAGCCATCGCTCGCGCCGTCGCGGTTGAGGGCCGCGCTATGCATAATTCCGGCCAAGCAGGTCCTGCTATACTACTAACTTCCTTGTTTCTTTTGAAATAATTTGTGTAGATTGCATGCATAGCACCCAATTCTTAGAAAATTTTACATCGATGTCCAAACAACAGCCTAGATGTAGCAGCGAGGAGGGCAGAGGTCAGATTCCTCCCTTCCTCCACTGCATTCGGGCCGTTGGCCGGACATCCAAACTCCCAATGTGATTTTTTGTTCTTATCTAACATCAAAATTTTTATATTTATAAGTAATATATAAAATATAATATTTATTATTAATTTTTAATAATCAAATTGATCTTTTTATTTATAGATAAAATGTTATATGAGAAAAATTAAAATTTAAGGTGCGAGTTATTTAAATTCATAAAAATTAAGAATTATGTGCTGCCTACATAATTTTTCCTATAAATAAATAAAAAATGTTATTAAATAATTAAAAAAAAAAAAAAACTAAAGTCTCAACTACACTTCATCCACGGCGTTCCTTCTAATTTTCCTATAAATAAATAAAAAATGTTATTAAATAATTAAAAAAAAAAAAAAAAAACTAAAGTCTCAACTACACACTTCATCCACGGCGTTCCTTCTTTTATTTAATTTAATTATTTATAGACGTCAATGAAAACTTTTCGCGTCTAATTTTTTCCTTCTAATTTTCTTACTTTTATCAAATTTACTTCTTGTTCATAAATAAAGGAGCCGTTTAAAATGCCTTAAGAGATAAATAAAATATTTTTAGGACATGAAAAATAAAGAAAAAAAGATAATGTTTGTAATACTTTAGAAAAAAATAAAGAAAAAAAAAAATGAAATATTTAAATGAAATGTATATCTCAAAACTAGTATACACCTGATTTAGAGAAGTTATCTTGGAAAATATGACATAAGAATAGATAATAATTAGGGCTGTCAGAACGGCTCGTTGTCGGCTCGTTTGCTAAGTTAACGAGCTGAACACGAACAACGCGAACAAATATTTATTTATTCGTATTCGGCTTGTTTTGGCTCGAAATACTACTAACCAATTATATATTTATCTTTGATGAGTAGTATTTTTAAAAAAAAATTAATTGACTACAAGACTACAAAGATTTATAATCAATTAAAAGTATTAATGAAGAAAATCAAATAAAAATTATTAAATTAGATTCAAGTGATGTTTTAAAGATTGCCCCAATCCTTAATATCTTATGACTACGTGATTAGGGTTGTCAAAACGACTCTTTGTTTGGGAACGGCTCGTGTTCGGTTCGCTAAGCAAACGAGCTGAACACGAACACACTTTTTGATCTCGAAATATAAACGAACCGAACACGAGCTGAGCCTAGGCTCGAAATCAAATAAAAATTATTAAATTAGATTCAAGTGATGTTTTAAAGATACACCAATCTTTAACATCTTATGGCTACGTGATTAGGGTTGTCAAACGACTCTTTATTCGTGAACGAGTTGTATTCAACTAGCTAAAAAAACGAGCATAACACGAACACACTTTTTAAGCTCAAAATATAAACTAGCCGAACACGAGCTGAGCCTAGGCTCGCTCCTGTTCGTCTCGTTTAAGTCCCTAATAATAATAATTATTATTATTATTAATAAGTATAAAGCATATTTCTTCTTCATGAGTCTCTTTGGTCAAAATTTGTCTTGGATGGGACTTAATTAAGCATCAGAAATAGACAAAATTATTCCTATCATTATTTGTAACTATAAGACAAGCATTACGATAACATTTTCTTATAATACTATGTGGATTTATATGCAACTGTTTGTGGATTTCCAAAGATAGCCGGAAACTCTTTATTTTTTCATATATCAAATATTTATAATTCTAGATCTACTTATTTAATAATATATTCCAATAGTCGGCAATTTAAACTTTTAACTTATTTAAGAAATCATGAAATAATTTTTGAAGAGTATTCCTATTAAGTTTATTTAGGAATTTATTATTTTTTAAAATGTTTATAAATTATTTTTGAATTTTTTTTTTTTTACAAATTTATAATTTTTTATGATAATTATAAGGGATGCAAAAGTGAATTTTATATCATACTTATTTTAAAAAATAAAATAAATAAATAAAATATAATTGTTGCTTAAAAATATATTTCTTTTTTTTGTGTTTGTTTAATTATATATTTATTGTCACTATTTATAATAAAAAGTTTTTTTTTTTTACAGATTTTTATGTTTTAAATTAAAATATAAAAATTGTATAAAGCTTTAAAAATTAAAATTTTTGGAAAAAATATTTAAGACATGACTAAATTTTTCTGCAGCAAATTGTTAAAAAAAATTAAATTAATTCATAGCAAAAGTAAAATATTTTCAGAAAATTATTAAATTATGCATTTTGCTTTGATAAAATTTTAATGAGAATTATAATATCCCTAAAAGTAAGAAACAAAAAAAAATCTATAAAGGTTTGTCCCTTAAAAAATATTTTTATTTTAGATAAATTAATTAATAATACTTTTTCTCGAAATTTAAAGATTTGCATGGTTTAGAAATAAATCTAAGGATTTAATTAATAGATGTGCAAAGATATAAAATATTATTTACTTTAGATAAAGTAATATTAAAATAATATCATATTAAAACACATAAAAAAAATATTATTTTTATTGATCTATTAAAAGTAAAATAAACAGTTTTAGTGTTAGATATGTAAATACATAGAAATTAAGTGGTATGTATATAAATATTTCTATTTTTAACATTACTTAAATATAAAAAAGGCTATATTATGAATGAATATAAAGATCTAACCTTAGAAATATAAATACATACATTTTATTTTATACAAAATATATAAAAATTACTCGATTTTTTTATAAATGTATGAATCTGTTTGGCTGATTTAGCAGGGCTGACCTTTTGGGCGCCCAACATAAACATCTTCCGGGATCCAAGATGGGGGCGGGGGCAAGAGACGCCTGGAGAGGATCCGCTCGTCAGCTCCCATTACGCCATTGCTTATGTCTCCGCATTCCAGTCTGGAACCGATTCCCTGTTCCTTTCTGCTTGCTGTAAGCACTATACGGCTTACGATTTGGAGAAATGGATGGGATTTAAGAGGTATACTTTTGATGCCAATGTTACAGAGCAGGACATGAAGGATACGTTTCAGCCGCCGTTCAGGAGCTGTGTTGAGGAAGGTAAAGCCAGTTGTTTGATGTGTTCGTATAATCGAGTTAATGGCGTGCCGGCTTGCGCGCGCAAGGATTTGATTGATGAGGCTAGGGAAGATTGGGGATTCAAAGGGTGCGTTTTTCTAACTTTTTTGTCTTTTTTTTTTTGGTATGTTGCGCGCAAGGTGTTTGTTTGATTGTCTCAATGAGGAGGTTTTTGTTAATTTTATTTATTAGATATGTGACCTCAGACTGCGATGTTTTTTTTTTTGGTATGTTGCGCGCAAGGTGTTTGCTTGATTGTGTCAATCAGGAGGTTTTTGTTATTTTTATTTATTAGATATGTGACCTCAGACTGCGATGCGGTATCTATAATTTATGAGGAGCAGAAGTATGCTTCGTCTCCGGAAGATGCAGTTGCTGCTGTTCTGAAAGCTGGTAAAAGATTTTTGGTGCATTGCTCTGTTTTATGGTTGAGTTTGTTTTTTTTAATGTACGTGTGGAAGTTTTTTTAACCCTGTTTAAGAATTAAATTTCTTTAATTATCCTATGGGAATTTTTTATTTAAATTTATATTTTTTAGTATGAAAAATGAGTCCATGAATGATGTTTTTTAAGTGAAAAAGTCTGCGGCTTATTGGTTGGAGAAGGTTCTCTCTTCAAGGTTATGAATTATCATTAAAAGAAAGTAATTTTATGAGGAGGGTAATATACTTCAGAAATGTTATTTTTCCCCTGTGAATATTTAAAATTAAGAACAAAGTAGTAAATTCTAAGTATTTTGTTGTTAAGGATTGGATCGATTGCTTTAGCCAAACGAGCATTAACCGTTTGAAATTACAATATGCTTTCTTAATTTTTTTATAAATGAAAATTTTAGAAGAGTGGTGAGTTAGAATTTATTTCTATTCGCTATATTCGTCAGGAAATATATAAATGTGGGATGATGTTAAAGTTGGAAAACATTTCAGTTAAAAGATACCAAAATTAAATTCACAAAGATGAATTCATCTAAAGATAATTAAACATGAGAGAGTAAAACTAAACTTTATTTGTTGGATTTGTCTCTGAACTGGTTTTTACATCTATGACTAAGGGATGGATATCAATTGTGGCAATTACTTGCTAAATCACACTGCATCTGCTGTGAAGCTTGGGAAGGTGACCGAAGAGGACATCAACCGTGCTCTCACCAATCTCTTCATGGTTCAGCTTAGGCTCGGGCTTTATAATGGTGACCCAACGAGGCAGCCTAATGGGCTCCTAGGACCTAGAAATGTATGCACCAAAGAGCACAGAGAGATAGCTTTGGAAGCGGCAAGACAAGGTTTTGTTCTTCTGAAGAATGAAAATGGATTCCTTCCTCTTAAAAGGAACAAAGTCTCTTCGTTGGCCCTAATTGGACCTGCAGGAGACAAGACTAACATATTAGGTGGTGACTATAGTGGGGTTCCCTGTAATCCTGTAAGCATACTTCATGGCCTGAGGGATTATGTGCCAAGCACTTCTTATGCTTCAGGATGTCCCAACACCTCTTGCTTAGTTGATGATGATTTCCAGGAAGCTGTTCGAATTGCACAAATAGCTGATGTAGTGGTTGTAGTTGCTGGACTGAACCTTACTGAAGAAACTGAGGAACTTGATAGAGTGAGCTTACTGCTACCAGGGAAGCAGAAGGATCTGATAAATGCTGTTTCTTCTGTAAGCATGAAGCCAGTGATACTGGTGCTCATGGGAGGAGGGCCTATTGATGTTTCCTTTGCAAAAGATGATCCAAAGATTGCCAGCATTTTCTGGATAGGTTATCCTGGTGAAGTCGGTGGCCAGGTTCTTGCAGAGGCTATCTTTGGAGAATTCAACCCTGGTTAGTCCTACTTAATTTCTTCTATTCATTCTTATTGAGTTTCTAAACTATCAGCCATAACAAGCAGGGGCGGAACCAATTTTATCTTTTAGTGTGGGCAAATCACTAAATGCCAAATTTTATTTTAACTATGTGGGAGAAACATATATCTAGAGTTACTAACTTACCTAAATTACATTTAAAAAATAAATTAAATTTTACTACTTATATAGAGAAATATCAAATTCTAGTACGTAACGTGATTCTGGCTCTGATAGCAAGATTCTAATTTGATAATGGAATGGGTTGTGGGTTCCAGGTGGTTATTCAATGATGACATGGTACCCAGAATCCTTCACCGCTGTGCCTATGACTGATATGCGCATGAGGCCTGATCCTTCAAGCGGTTATCCCGGCCGAACCCATCGATTTTACACTGGAGAAACTGTTTATGACTTCGCTTCTGGCTTGAGCTACACCACTTATTCCTACAAATTCATATCAGCACCAAATGAGTTGCAGTTGCTTGGAAACTCTTATGCTGCTCAGAAGAAGATGGAATTAAGACATGAGACAGATGAAAACGTTCATTACCTGCACGTTGATGAGAATATAGCTTGTGAGGACTTTGAAGTTTGTTGTAAAGATTGCAGTAATGAACAATGGTGGTATGGATGGAAGCCATCCTGTACTGTTGTTTTCACGATTGGGGATGAAGATTAAAGGAGCGCCAATAAGGCAGTTGGTTGGATTTGACAGAGTGTTCAGTGCTGCTCATAAAACTGCTGAGGTTGATATATCAGTGGATGTTTGCAAGGATTTGAGCACAGTGGATGAGAGTGGAAAGAGGATATTGGTATTGGGCACTCACGTTCTGATGCTGAAAGATATAGAACATGAGTTGTTGATCAAGGCTTGAGGAAGTAGTATATGATTAATGATTTGCTTGTTGGTTTTTATTTGGTGATGAAAATAGTTTAGCGTTTTGAATGGGCATTTTTTTTGTCATGAAATTTCAGTCTTTGTGTACAACAAATAACATTAAAGTTGTTTTACTGGAAGATCAATACAGTTGGGAACAACAGCTTGATTTTTATCAACAAGAGTTGAATGCAAGGCATGAGATCCTGACAAAGTTATGACAAATGTTTATGAATTCATACATACAGATATATACAAAAGATATTGAAAATGTTTCTGAATACAATATTTATCTGTAAAAAAGTAATATTTAAACCTGATTTCCAAACAAAAAATAGGCAGCCAAAAATATAAAGCTAATTGCCCATAATATGAAAAAGAAGCTAGGAAGAATGCCACTATTTGAGCCACCACATCTACGCATGTAACATTCAAAGCTACCATATTTATAAATTTAAAATTGCAGTTTCCACCCGCAATTTTGCAGTGCTGAATATAATTATTGTAGCAACATGTAACTTGATTTTGCTAAAGCAGAATAATACTGACGTCGAAGTGAGGAACTATGCTGAACGGCGAGGTCTATCCAAGGCCCTATGCAAAATTAAATTTTTTTATTTACTGCTAATTTTTAAACTTATTATTTAATGGACTACTTTATGAAGTACTTTTTTCTTTGAAAATTTACCAAAAGCTACACAAAACTCATGAAACAATATGCCAAAGCCTCAAGCAATCAAGGAATAGTTTATATGAGAACAATTAAATTTAGAGGGTTTCACATACATATCCCACAATTTTTAGATATTTACATATTTAACACCTCAAATTTAATATTAAGGTATTTAATGCCTAAACTTTTAACATTAAAAAAAAAAGAGAAAAACACAGATATTAAATATTAAAATTTAAGTTTCACATAAACAAGTACCAAAAAAATTGTGCGGTATCTATTTAAGTCCTACTTATATTTACTAACTAAATGAAAATATGACACTAAATAGGACACAATGGAGAAAAATGATTCATATAGCCGACCACACGTAGTGGGATTAAGACTTTGTCGTTGTTGTTGCTGTTGTTGTTATTGCTGTTGTTGTTATATTTACTAACTAAAATTAAGTAATTTATTCATGAATATGGTTCAAAATTGCTAAATTTAGTACAACAAGAAAAAGGCTTTTATCCCACTAAGTTGGGTCGGCTATATGAATCCTTTTTATCCTTTGAGTCCTATTGAGTGTCAAATTTTCACCTAATTCTAATAAATTAAGATCATTTTTTATATAATAAGTCCAAGTTTTTCTAAGTTTTCCTCTTTTTTTTATCCATAGGTCGAATCTAAAATATCCACTATACTAACCGGATCATCAAATGGTCGACGTTTAATGTGACCAAACCATCTAAGACGACTCTCTCTAATTTCGATCGCCACTGAAGCTACACCAACCCTATCATGGATATATTCGTTTCACAGTCAAGCCACTCAACCACCTAAGCATTCTCATCTTGGCAATACTTAACTTTGTTTTGTGCTTCTCTTTTAAAAGGCCAACATTCTGCGCCATAGAGTATTGCAAATTTCACCACCATCTTATAGAATTTTCTTTTCAATCTAAGCGGTACTTTCCTATCACACAATAGGCCCAAAGCATTCTTCCACTTCAACAAAGCAACTTTAATTCTACTAATAACATCCGCATCTATATCACCATCACTTTGAACAATAGATTTGAGATATCTAATATGTTCACACCATTTAATGATTTGATCACCCATAGTTACAACTTTTCCACTTGAGCTACTACGATTAAAATTACATTCCATGTTTTCAGTTTTAATTCTACTCAAACGAAGGCTTTTAGATTCCAATGTAGACTTCCATAATTCATGTTTTTCCTGAAGTCATTCTTTATCCACAAGAAGGACATCATCAACGAAAAACATACACCAAGTTATATCCTTGTGTAAATGTTCACTAAGAGCATCCATAACTGAAGCAAAAGGATATGGGTTTAAAGCTGATCCCTGATGTAATCCAATAGAAACAAGAAACTTGCCAAATTTGGCAATTAAGAACAAATAATTTTAGAGAAATTTTATTTTAAAATATAATGTTTAAATAACTTTCTATTTTAAAATACATAATTATTATAAATAAAAAATTAAGAAAAACAAAAATTGAGGGAAACTTACAAAATGAGTGATTCAAACTCATTATTTCCGAAATAAAATTAACTAACAATTGTTTTGTCACGAATTATGTTTAAAATTTGTTGATTAGAATTCAATCTCATCCTTGGAACACATCTACCTCACAAATTTTGGTTAGATGTAGCAATAATAGCCATTTACCTAATCAATAGACTTCCATAAAAAAAGCTAAAATAAATCACCTTTTCAATTGTTATACGGGAAGCAACCTGATTCGATCATCTAAGAATATTTAAAATATTTTACTTTCATTTGCAAAAACCACAACCACAACTACAAACTAAATTGCATCCCAAAATTATACATGTGTTTGCATAGGATGCTCTACTATGCTCTTTGGTTACAGATGTTTCAACTTAAAAATTGGACAAATATATATACCTCAAGACATGTCGTATTTGATGAATCATAGTTTTCAAACAAACCATCCAAGCATTTATCAAATTTCATAGCAACCCCAACATACTAATCACTTCTACCACTCAAACCTAAACCAAAATATAGTTCATTTGTAACTCAAATACAACTCACTCAAATAACAAAACCAACTCACTCAATACAACCACCACCATAAGTCAACTTACCTATCAAGCCATCACCAACTTAACATACAATGCCAATTAACAATCTCACAAAATTAGCAACAACGCCCTAAACACACACCCAACTTCAACGCATAACAAAACACAAATCAACCCATTATTGCACATATGCACAACACACGCACACGCACACACTCACACACACACACCAATGATCACATGACAACCAAACTTCAAGCAAGGATCAACTAGCCTGAGAAGATCATGAATTTAAATCATCAAATACAACAAGCAAAAGAGCCCACCTGTTATTCTCAAGTAAAAAAATTTCTTAATCAAGAAATGTTAAGTCACAAGAATTCTATTCTCTTCAAATAAAAGTCAAATGAGAATTTATTATACCAAGTATAAATGGACTTTCAAAACAAAATATCGCTTATATGGTTTAACGGCTAAATACAAATCAAGGCTAGTTGGACAAAGATTCAATTAAGAAATTGACACAAATTACAGTGAAAATTTTTGTCTTGTAGAAAAAAATTCAACTATATAAGCTTTGCTTACAATTGTACACCACCGCAACTAGAAAATATAGAAAGTGGAGGTTTTCAATGCTTTTTTTGCATGGTCATCAAGATGATATATAGTTTATATGAATCAGCCCTCCAGATTTCAAGATGTCCATTCTCAAATGCATGTGTGAAAGCTAAGGAAAGCTATATATGTCCTAGAACAAGCCCATAGAGAGTGGTTTTTAACCTTCTCCAACTATCTCAAAGAGAATGGAACATGAAAATGTACAACAAATCCCTTTTTATTTCTCCATAAGGTTGAAGACAAGCATGCTTTCTTACTAATATATGTTAATTACATTCCAATCACTAGAATTGAAAACATATAT